>NC_086127.1:735000-737500 GCF_963921235.1 Mobula hypostoma | reverse complement strand
TCTCTCTCACACACACACACCTCTCTCTCTCTCACACACACACACCTCTCTCTCACACACACACCTCTCTCTCACACACACACCTCTCTCTCACACACACACCTCTCTCTCACACACACACCTCTCTCTCACACACACACCTCTCTCTCACACACACACCTCTCTCTCACACACACACCTCTCTCTCACACACACACACCTCTCTCTCTCACACACACACACCTCTCTCTCTCACACACACACACCTCTCTCTCTCACACACACACACCTCTCTCTCTCACACACACACACCTCTCTCTCACACACACACACCTCTCTCTCTCACACACACACACCTCTCTCTCTCACACACACACCTCTCTCTCTCACACACACACCTCTCTCTCTCTCACACACACACCTCTCTCTCTCACACACACACCTCTCTCTCACACACACCTCTCTCACACACACACACACCTCTCTCTCTCACACACACACACCTCTCTCTCTCTCACACACACACCTCTCTCTCTCACACACACACCTCTCTCTCACACTCACCTCTCTCTCACACACACACACCTCTCTCTCTCACACACACACACCTCTCTCTCACACACACACCTCTCTCTCACACACACACACCTCTCTCTCTCTCACACACACCTCTCTCTCTCACACACACACACCTCTCTCTCTCACACACACACCTCTCTCTCTCACACACACACACCTCTCTCTCTCACACACACACCTCTCTCTCACACACACACCTCTCTCTCTCACACACACACACCTCTCTCTCTCACACACACACACCTCTCTCTCTCTCACACACACACCTCTCTCTCTCACACACACACCTCTCTCTCTCTCACACACACACCTCTCTCTCTCTCACACACACACCTCTCTCTCTCTCACACACACACCTCTCTCTCTCACACACACCTCTCTCTCACACACACACACCTCTCTCACACACACACACCTCTCTCTCTCTCACACACACACACACCTCTCTCTCTCACACACACACCTCTCTCTCTCACACACACACACCTCTCTCTCTCACACACACCTCTCTCTCTCTCACACACACACCTCTCTCTCTCACACACACCTCTCTCTCACACACACACACCTCTCTCTCACACACACACACCTCTCTCTCTCTCACACACACACACCTCTCTCTCACACACACACCTCTCTCTCTCTCACACACACACACCTCTCTCTCACACACACACCTCTCTCTCTCTCACACACACACCTCTCTCTCTCACACACACACCTCTCTCTCTCACACACACACCTCTCTCTCACACACACACACACCTCTCTCTCTCACACACACACACCTCTCTCACACACACACACCTCTCTCACACACACACACCTCTCTCTCTCACACACACACACCTCTCTCTCTCACACACACCTCTCTCTCTCACACACACACACCTCTCTCTCTCACACACACACACCTCTCTCTCTCACACACACACCTCTCTCTCTCACACACACACCTCTCTCTCTCACACACACACACCTCTCTCTCTCACACACACACACCTCTCTCTCTCACACACACACCTCTCTCTCTCACACACACACCTCTCTCTCACACACACACACACCTCTCTCTCTCACACACACACACCTCTCTCTCTCACACACACACCTCTCTCTCTCACACACACACACCTCTCTCTCACACACACACCTCTCTCTCTCACACACACACACTCTCTCTCTCTCACACACACACACCTCTCTCTCTCACACACACACCTCTCTCTCTCACACACACACCTCTCTCTCTCTCACACACACACCTCTCTCTCTCACACACACACACCTCTCTCTCTCACACACACACCTCTCTCTCTCACACACACACACCTCTCTCTCACACACACACCTCTCTCTCTCACACACACACCTCTCTCTCACACACACACCTCTCTCACACACACACACCTCTCTCTCTCACACACACACACCTCTCTCTCTCACACACACACCTCTCTCTCTCACACACACACCTCTCTCTCACACACACACACACCTCTCTCTCTCACACACACACACCTCTCTCTCTCACACACACACCTCTCTCTCTCACACACACACACCTCTCTCTCACACACACCTCTCTCTCTCACACACACACCTCTCTCTCACACACACACCTCTCTCTCACACACACACCTCTCTCTCTCACACACACACCTCTCTCTCTCTCACACACACACCTCTCTCTCACACACACACCTCTCTCACACACACACACCTCTCTCACACACACACCTCTCTCTCTCTCACACACACACCTCTCTCTCACACACACCTCTCTCTCACACACACACACCTCTCTCTCTCACACACACCTCTCTCTCTCACACACACCTCTCTCTCACACACACACACCTCTCTCTCTCACACACACACCTCTCTCACACACACACACCTCTCTCACACACACACCTCTCTCTCTCTCACACACACACCT
>NC_086127.1:725000-730000 GCF_963921235.1 Mobula hypostoma | reverse complement strand
CTCTCTCACACACACACACCTCTCTCTCTCACACACACACCTCTCTCTCACACACACCTCTCTCTCACACACACACACCTCTCTCTCACACACACACCTCTCTCTCACACACACACCTCTCTCTCACACACACACACCTCTCTCACACACACACCTCTCTCACACACACACACACCTCTCTCACACACACACCTCTCTCTCTCTCTCACACACACCTCTCTCTCACACACACACCTCTCTCTCTCTCACACACACACCTCTCTCACACACACACACCTCTCTCTCTCTCACACACACACCTCTCTCACACACACACCTCTCTCTCACACACACACACACCTCTCTCACACACACACACCTCTCTCTCTCTCACACACACACCTCTCTCTCACACACACCTCTCTCTCTCACACACACACACCTCTCTCTCTCACACACACACCTCTCTCTCTCACACACACACACCTCTCTCTCACACACACCTCTCTCTCTCACACACACACACCTCTCTCTCTCACACACACACCTCTCTCTCACACACACACCTCTCTCTCACACACACACCTCTCTCTCACACACACACACCTCTCTCACACACACACACCTCTCTCACACACACACACTCTCTCTCACACACACACACCTCTCTCTCACACACACACCTCTCTCTCTCACACACACACCTCTCTCTCACACACACCTCTCTCTCTCACACACACACACCTCTCTCTCACACACACACACCTCTCTCTCACACACACACCTCTCTCTCTCACACACACACACCTCTCTCTCTCACACACACACCTCTCTCACACACACACACCTCTCACACACACACACACACACACCTCTCTCACACACACACCTCTCTCTCACACACACACCTCTCTCTCACACACACACACACCTCTCTCACACACACACACACCTCTCTCTCACACACACACCTCTCTCACACACACACCTCTCTCTCACACACACACACCTCTCTCACACACACACACCTCTCTCTCACACACACACCTCTCTCTCTCACACACACACCTCTCTCTCTCTCACACACACACCTCTCTCTCTCACACACACACACCTCTCTCTCTCACACACACACACACCTCTCTCTCACACACACACCTCTCTCACACACACACACACCTCTCTCTCACACACACACCTCTCTCACACACACACACCTCTCTCACACACACACCTCTCTCTCACACACACACACACCTCTCTCACACACACACACCTCTCTCACACACACACACACACCTCTCACACACACACCTCTCTCTCACACACACACACACCTCTCTCACACACACACACACCTCTCTCTCTCACACACACACACCTCTCTCTCTCTCACACACACACACCTCTCTCACACACACACACCTCTCTCTCTCTCACACACACACCTCTCTCACACACACACACCTCTCTCTCTCACACACACACACCTCTCTCTCACACACACACACCTCTCTCTCTCACACACACACCTCTCTCTCACACACACCTCTCTCTCTCACACACACACCTCTCTCTCTCACACACACACCTCTCTCACACACACACACACCTCTCTCTCTCACACACACACCTCTCTCACACACACACACACCTCTCTCTCTCTCACACACACACCTCTCTCTCTCTCTCACACACACACCTCTCTCTCTCACACACACACACCTCTCTCTCACACACACACCTCTCTCTCACACACACACCTCTCTCTCTCTCACACACACACACCTCTCTCTCTCACACACACACACCTCTCTCTCACACACACACATCTCTCTCTCACACACACACCTCTCTCTCTCACACACACACACACCTCTCTCTCTCTCACACACACACCTCTCTCTCTCACACACACACCTCTCTCTCTCACACACACACACCTCTCTCTCTCTCACACACACACACCTCTCTCTCTCTCACACACACACCTCTCTCTCTCACACACACACCTCTCTCTCTCACACACACACCTCTCTCTCACACACACACCTCTCTCTCACACACACACACACCTCTCTCACACACACACACCTCTCTCTCTCTCACACACACACACCTCTCTCTCTCACACACACACACCTCTCTCTCTCACACACACACTCTCTCTCACACACACACACCTCTCTCACACACACACCTCTCTCTCTCACACACACACACACCTCTCTCTCTCACACACACACCTCTCTCTCACACACACACCTCTCTCTCACACACACACCTCTCTCTCTCACACACACACACCTCTCTCTCACACACACACACCTCTCTCTCACACACACACCTCTCTCTCTCACACACACACACCTCTCTCTCTCACACACACACACCTCTCTCTCACACACACACACCTCTCTCTCTCACACACACCTCTCTCTCTCTCACACACACACCTCTCTCTCTCACACACACACCTCTCTCTCTCTCACACACACACACACCTCTCTCACACACACACACCTCTCTCACACACACACACCTCTCTCACACACACTCTCTCTCACACACACCTCTCTCTCTCTCACACACACACACACCTCTCTCTCACACACACACCTCTCTCACACACACACCTCTCTCTCTCACACACACACCTCTCTCTCTCACACACACACCTCTCTCTCACACACACACCTCTCTCTCTCACACACACACCTCTCTCTCTCACACACACACCTCTCTCTCACACACACCTCTCTCTCACACACACACCTCTCTCTCACACACACACCTCTCTCTCTCACACACACACCTCTCTCTCACACACACACACCTCTCTCTCTCACACACACACCTCTCTCTCTCTCACACACACCTCTCTCTCTCTCTCTCACACACACACCTCTCTCTCTCACACACACACCTCTCTCTCTCACACACACACACCTCTCTCTCACACACACACACACCTCTCTCTCTCACACACACACCTCTCTCTCACACACACACCTCTCTCTCACACACACACCTCTCTCTCTCACACACACACCTCTCTCTCACACACACACCTCTCTCTCACACACACACCTCTCTCTCACACACACACCTCTCTCTCACACACACACCTCTCTCTCTCACACACACACCTCTCTCTCACACACACACCTCTCTCTCTCACACACACCTCTCTCTCTCACACACACACCTCTCTCACACACACACACCTCTCTCTCACACACACACCTCTCTCTCTCTCACACACACACCTCTCTCTCTCACACACACACACCTCTCTCTCTCACACACACCTCTCTCTCTCTCACACACACACCTCTCTCTCTCACACACACACCTCTCTCTCTCTCACACACACACACACCTCTCTCTCACACACACACACCTCTCTCTCACACACACACCTCTCTCTCACACACACCTCTCTCTCTCACACACACCTCTCTCTCTCACACACACACACACCTCTCTCTCACACACACACACCTCTCTCTCACACACACACCTCTCTCTCTCACACACACACCTCTCTCTCTCACACACACACCTCTCTCTCACACACACACCTCTCTCTCTCACACACACACCTCTCTCTCTCACACACACACCTCTCTCTCACACACACCTCTCTCTCACACACACACCTCTCTCTCACACACACACACCTCTCTCTCTCACACACACACCTCTCTCTCTCACACACACACCTCTCTCTCTCACACACACACCTCTCTCTCTCTCACACACACACACACCTCTCTCTCCCACTCTCACACACACACACACTCTCACACACACCCTCTCTCTCACACACACACCACTCTCTCACACACACACACACCTCTCTCACACACACACCTCTCTCTCTCACACACACACACCTCTCTCTCACACACACACACCTCTCTCACACACACACCTCTCTCTCTCACACACACACCTCTCTCTCTCACACACACACCTCTCTCTCACACACACACCTCTCTCTCTCACACACACACCTCTCTCTCTCACACACACACCTCTCTCTCACACACACCTCTCTCTCACACACACACCTCTCTCTCACACACACACACCTCTCTCTCTCACACACACACCTCTCTCTCTCACACACACACCTCTCTCTCTCACACACACACCTCTCTCTCACACACACCTCTCTCTCACACACACACCTCTCTCTCTCACACACACACCTCTCTCTCACACACACACCTCTCTCTCTCACACACACACACCTCTCTCTCACACACACACACCTCTCTCTCTCACACACACACACCTCTCTCTCACACACACACACCTCTCTCTCACACACACCTCTCTCTCTCACACACACACCTCTCTCTCTCACACACACACCTCTCTCACACACACACACCTCTCTCTCTCACACACCTCTCTCTCTCTCTCACACACACACACCTCTCTCTCACACACACCTCTCTCACACACACACACCTCTCTCTCACACACACACCTCTCTCTCACACACACACACCTCTCTCTCTCACACACACACACCTCTCTCTCTCACACACACACACCTCTCTCTCACACACACCTCTCTCTCACACACACACCTCTCTCTCACACACACACCTCTCTCTCACACACACACCTCTCTCACACACACACCTCTCTCTCACACACACACCTCTCTCTCACACACACACACCTCTCTCTCACACACACACCTCTCTCTCTCTCACACACACACCTCTCTCTCACACACACACACCTCTCTCTCACACACACACACCTCTCTCTCTCACACACACACCTCTCTCTCTCACACACACACCTCTCTCTCTCACACACACACACCTCTCTCTCACACACACACCTCTCTCTCTCACACACACACACCTCTCTCTCTCACACACACACCTCTCTCTCTCACACACACACCTCTCTCTCACACACACACACCTCTCTCTCTCACACACACACACACCTCTCTCTCTCACACACACACCTCTCTCTCACACACACACCTC
>NC_086127.1:717500-720000 GCF_963921235.1 Mobula hypostoma | reverse complement strand
ACACACCTCTCTCTCTCACACACACACACCTCTCTCTCTCACACACACACACCTCTCTCTCACACACACACCTCTCTCTCACACACACACCTCTCTCTCTCACACACACACACCTCTCTCTCTCACACACACACACCTCTCTCTCACACACACACACCTCTCTCACACACACACCTCTCTCTCTCTCACACACACACCTCTCTCTCTCACACACACACCTCTCTCTCTCACACACACACACACCTCTCTCTCACACACACACCTCTCTCTCACACACACACACCTCTCTCTCACACACACACACCTCTCTCTCACACACACACCTCTCTCTCTCACACACACACCTCTCTCTCACACACACACCTCTCTCTCTCACACACACACCTCTCTCTCTCTCACACACACACCTCTCTCTCTCTCACACACACACCTCTCTCTCTCACACACACACACACTCTCTCTCTCACACACACACCTCTCTCTCACACACACACCTCTCTCTCTCACACACACACACCTCTCTCACACACACACACCTCTCACACACACACACACCTCTCTCTCACACACACACACCTCTCTCTCACACACACCTCTCTCTCACACACACACCTCTCTCTCACACACACACACCTCTCTCACACACACACCTCTCTCTCTCACACACACACCTCTCTCTCTCACACACACACCCTCTCTCACACACACACACACCTCTCTCTCACACACACCTCTCTCTCTCACACACACTCTCTCTCTCTCACACACACACCTCTCTCTCACACACACACCTCTCTCTCTCACACACACACCTCTCTCTCACACACACACACCTCTCTCACACACACACACCTCTCTCTCACACACACCTCTCTCTCACACACACACCCTCTCTCTCACACACACCTCTCTCTCACACACACACCTCTCTCTCACACACACACACCTCTCTCTCACACACACACCTCTCTCTCACACACACACACCTCTCTCTCACACACACACACCTCTCTCTCACACACACCTCTCTCTCACACACACACCTCTCTCTCACACACACACACCTCTCTCTCACACACACACCTCTCTCTCTCACACACACACCTCTCTCTCTCACACACACACCTCTCTCTCACACACACACACCTCTCTCTCACACACACACCTCTCTCTCTCACACACACACCTCTCTCTCACACACACACACACCTCTCTCACACACACACACCTCTCTCTCTCACACACACACCTCTCTCTCACACACACACCTCTCTCTCACACACACACCTCTCTCTCTCTCACACACACACACCTCTCTCTCACACACACACCTCTCTCTCTCTCACACACACACCTCTCTCTCACACACACACCTCTCTCTCTCACACACACACACCTCTCTCTCACACACACCTCTCTCTCTCACACACACACCTCTCTCTCACACACACACCTCTCTCTCACACACACACACCTCTCTCTCTCACACACACACCTCTCTCTCTCACACACACACACCTCTCTCTCTCACACACACACACCTCTCTCTCTCACACACACACACACCTCTCTCTCACACACACACCTCTCTCTCTCACACACACACCTCTCTCTCTCACACACACACACACCTCTCTCTCTCACACACACACACCTCTCTCTCACACACACACACCTCTCTCTCACACACACACCACCTCTCTCTCACACACACACACTCTCTCTCTCTCACACACACACCTCTCTCTCTCACACACACACCTCTCTCTCTCACACACACACACCTCTCTCTCTCACACACACACCTCTCTCTCACACACACACACCTCTCTCTCTCACACACACACACCTCTCTCTCACACACACACACACTCTCTCTCACACACACACACCTCTCTCTCACACACACACACCTCTCTCTCACACACACACCTCTCTCTCACACACACACCTCTCTCTCACACACACACCTCTCTCTCACACACACACCTCTCTCTCTCACACACACACACCTCTCTCTCTCACACACACACCTCTCTCTCTCACACACACACCTCTCTCTCTCTCACACACACACCTCTCTCTCTCACACACACACCTCTCTCTCTCACACACACACCTCTCTCTCTCTCACACACACACACCTCTCTCTCACACACACACACCTCTCTCTCTCACACACACACCTCTCTCTCTCACACACACCTCTCTCTCTCTCACACACACACACCTCTCTCTCACACACACACACCTCTCTCTCTCACACACACACACCTCTCTCTCTCACACACACACACCTCTCTCTCACACACACACCTCTCTCTCTCTCACACACACACACCTCTCTCTCACACACACACCTCTCTCTCTCTCACACACACACACCTCTCTCTCTCACACACACACACCTCTCTCTCACACACACACCTCTCTCTCTCTCACACACACACCTCTCTCTCTCTCACACACACACACCTCTCTCTCTCACACACACACCTCT
>NC_086127.1:595000-710000 GCF_963921235.1 Mobula hypostoma | reverse complement strand
CACACACCTCTCTCTCTCACACACACACACCTCTCTCTCTCACACACACCTCTCTCTCTCACACACACCTCTCTCTCTCTCACACACACACACCTCTCTCTCACACACACACACACTCTCTCTCTCACACACACACACCTCTCTCTCTCACACACACACACCTCTCTCTCTCACACACACACCTCTCTCTCTCTCACACACACACACTCTCTCTCTCACACACACCTCTCTCTCTCTCTCACACACACACACCTCTCTCTCTCACACACACACACCTCTCTCTCTCACACACACCTCTCTCTCTCACACACACACCTCTCTCTCTCTCACACACACACACCTCTCTCTCTCTCACACACACACCTCTCTCTCTCACACACACACACCTCTCTCTCTCTCACACACACACCTCTCTCTCTCACACACACACCTCTCTCTCTCACACACACACACCTCTCTCTCTCTCACACACACACCTCTCTCTCACACACACACCTCTCTCTCTCACACACACACACACACCTCTCTCTCTCACACACACACCTCTCTCTCTCTCACACACACACCTCTCTCTCTCACACACACACACCTCTCTCTCTCACACACACACACCTCTCTCTCTCTCTCACACACACCTCTCTCTCTCACACACACACACCTCTCTCTCTCTCACACACACACCTCTCTCACACACACACCTCTCTCTCTCACACACACACACCTCTCTCTCACACACACACACCTCTCTCTCTCTCACACACACACACCTCTCTCTCTCTCTCACACACACCTCTCTCTCTCACACACACACCTCTCTCTCTCACACACACACCTCTCTCTCTCACACACACACACACCTCTCTCTCTCACACACACACACCTCTCTCTCTCTCTCACACACACACACCTCTCTCTCTCACACACACACACCTCTCTCTCACACACACACACCTCTCTCTCTCTCACACACACCTCTCTCTCTCTCACACACACCTCTCTCTCTCTCACACACACACCTCTCTCTCTCACACACACACCTCTCTCTCTCACACACACACCTCTCTCTCTCACACACACACCTCTCTCTCACACACACACCTCTCTCACACACACACACCTCTCTCTCTCTCACACACACACCTCTCTCTCACACACACACCTCTCTCACACACACACCTCTCTCTCACACACACACACCTCTCTCTCACACACACACACACACCTCTCTCACACACCTCTCTCTCTCTCACACACACACCTCTCTCTCCCTCTCTCACACACACCTCTCTCTCCCTCTCTCACTCACCTCTCTCTCTCACACACACACACACTCTCTCTCACCATCTCTCACACACAGATGTCTCTCTCACACACATTTCTGTCTGACTAACACCTTTCTCTCTCACCTCTCTCTTTCTCACACCTCTCTATCTCTCAGACACACTGCTCTCTCTCCCCCACCACAATCTCACCCTCATTCTCAATTTCACCCCTCTCTCCAGTGTTAGTGCTCTCTCACACTCTCCCTCTATCTCTCCCACAGTCCTTAATCCTCTGTCTCTCAGTCCCTTGTCTTTCTCTCTTGCACTCTCCGCCTGCCACTTTCTCACCCCTTCCCCCCCGACACACTATGTCTCTCTCTCCGTGTCTCTCTCAAACACACACACTCAACTTCTCCACCACTGTCTCCCCATCTCACTCTCCCTCTCTACCTCCTGCTCCTGTCCCACCCCCACCATACCCACCCCGCCCCGCCCTGCAGGTGAATCCATCGGAACTGCAGCCGATCCTGCAGAAACTGAGAACGGCCCTCTGCATCCGTGAGAAATACATGCGGCGTTCCCTCCAGCGATTCCCGCAGACCACCTCAGAGGTGCTGAGGCAGGTCAGTGGGGAAACATGGAATCCCGAAGAAATTGTGTACCCAGGTATTCTGCCTCATGAGCGCTCGGTGCCCACACTGGGGATAAAGTGGGGGTGGGGGACACACTGTGGGGGTGACGTAGAGGGATCTCCACACCGTGTCTGACCCGTGTCCCCTGAGCGCTCGGTGCCCACACTGGGGATAAAGTGGGGGGGGCACACTGTGGGGGTGATGTAGAGGGAGCTCCACACCATGTCTGACCCGTGTCCCGGGAGCGCTCGGTGCCCACACTGGGGATAAAGTGGGGGGGACACACTGTGGGGGTGATGTAGAGGGAGCTCCACACCGTGTCTGACCCGTGTCCCGGGAGCTCTCGGTGTCCACACTGGGGATAAAGTGGGGGGGGACACACTGTGGGGGTGATGTAGAGGGAGCTCCACACCGTGTCTGACCCGTGTCCCCTGAGTGCTCGGTGCCCGCACCGGGGATAAAGTGGGGGGGGACACACTGTGGGGGTGATGTAGAGGGAGCTCCACACCGTGTCTGACCCGTGTCCCGGGAGCTCTCGGTGTCCACACTGGGGATAAAGTGGGGGGGGACACACTGTGGGGGTGATGTAGAGGGAGCTCCACACCGTGTCTGACCCGTGTCCCCTGAGTGCTCGGTGCCCACACTGGGGATAAAGTGGGGGACACACTGTGGGGGTGATGTAGAGGAAGCTCCACACCGTGTCCGACCCGTGTCCCGGGAGCGCTCGGTGCCCACACTGGGGATAAAGTGGGGGGGACACACTGTGGGGGTGGTGTAGAGGGAGCTCCACACCGTGTCTGACCCGTGTCCCGGGAGCGCTCGGTGCCCACACTGGGGATAAAGTGGGGGGGGGACACACTGTGGGGGTGATGTAGAGGGAGCTCCACACCGTGTCTGACCCGTGTCCAGGGAGCGCTCGGTGTCCACACTGGGGATAAAGTGGGGGGGGACACACTGTGGGGGTGACGTAGAGGGAGCTCCACACCGTGTCTGACCCGTGTCCCGGGAGCGCTCGGTGCCCACACTGGGGATAAAGTGGGGGGGACACACTGTGGGGGTGATGTAGAGGGAGCTCCACACCGTGTCTGACCCGTGTACCGGGAGCGCTCGGTGCCCACACTGGGGATAAAGTGGGGGGGGGGACACACTGTGGGGGTGATGTAGAGGGAGCTCCACACCGTGTCTGACCCGTATCCGTGGAGCGCTCGGTGCCCACACTGGGGATAAAGTGGGGGAGGGACACACTGTGGGGGTGACGTAGAGGGAGCTCCACACCGTGTCTGACCCGTGTCCCGGGAGCGCTCGGTGCCCACAATGGGGATAAAGTGGGGGGGGGACACACTGGGGGGGGTGACGTAGAGGGAGCTCCACCCCGTGTCTGACCCGTGTCCCGGGAGCGCTCGGTGCCCACACTGGGGATAAAGTGGGGGGGGGACACACTGTGGGGGTGATGTAGAGGGAGCTCCACACCGTGTCTGACCCGTGTCCCGGGAACGCTCGGTGCCCACACTGGGGATAAAGTGGGGGGGTTAGGGACACACTGTGGGGGTGGTGTAGAGGGAGTTCCACACCGTGTCCGACCCGTGTCCCGGGAGCGCTCGGTGCCCACACTGGGGATAAATTGGGGGGGGGACACACTGTAGGGGTGATGTAGAGGGAGCTCCATACCGTGTCTGACCCATATCCGTGGAGTGCTCGGTGCCCATACTCGGGATAAAGTGGGGGGGGGGACACACTGTGGGGGTGATGTAGAGGGAGCTCCACACCGTGTCTGACCCGTGTCCCGGGAGCGCTCGGTGCCCACACTGGGGATAAAGTGGGGGGGACACACTGTGGGGGTGATGTAGAGGGAGCTCCACACCGTGTCTGACCCTTATCCCTGGAGCGCACGGTGCCCACACTGGGGATAAAGTGGGGGGGGGACACACTGGGGGGGTGATGTAGAGGGAGCTCCACACAGTGTCTGACCCGTGTCCCAGCAGCGCTCGGTGTCCACACTGGGGATAAAGTGGGGGAGGGACACACTGTGGGGGTGATGTAGAGGGAGCTCCACACCGTGTCTGACCCGTATCCGTGGAGCGCTCGGTGCCCACACTGGGGTAAAGTGGGGGGGACACACTGTGGGGGTGATGTAGAGGGAGCTCCACACCGTGTCTGACCAGTGTCCCGGGAGCGCTCGGTGCCCACACTGGGGATAAAGTGGGGGGGTTAGGGACACACTGTGGGGGTGGTGTAGAGGGAGTTCCACACCGTGTCTGACCCGTGTCCCGGAAGCGCTCGGTGCCCACACTGGGGATAAAGTGGGGGGGACACACTGTGGGGGTGATGTAGAGGGAGCTCCACACCGTGTCCGACCCGTGTCCCGGGAGCGCTCGGTGCCCACACTGGGGATAAAGTGGGGGGGTTAGGGAAACACTGTGGGGGTGGTGTAGAGGGAGCTCCACACCGTGTCTGACCCGTGTCCCGGGAGCGCTCGGTGCCCACACTGGGGATAAAGTGGGGGGGACACACTGTCGGGGTGATGTAGAGGGAGCTCCACACCGTGTCTGACCCGTGTCCCGGGAACGCTCGGTGTCCACACTGGGGATAAAGTGGGGGTGGGGGACACACTGTGGGGGTGATGTACAGGGAGCTCCGCACCGTGTCTGACCCTTATCCCTGGAGCGCACGGTGCCCACACTGGGGATAAAGTGGGGGGGGACACACTGTGGGGGTGATGTAGAGGGAGCTCCACACCGTGTCTGACCCGTATCCCTGGAGCGCACGGTGCCCACACTGGGGATAAAGTGGGGGAGGACACACTGTGGGGGTGATGCAGAGGGAGCTCCACACCGTGTCTGACCCGTATCCGTGGAGCGCTCGGTGCCCACACTGGGGTAAAGTGGGGGGGACACACTGTGGGGGTGATGTAGAGGGAGCTCCACACCGTGTCTGACCAGTGTCCCGGAAGCGCTCGGTGCCCACACTGGGGATAAAGTGGGGGGGACACACTGTGGGGGTGGTGTAGAGGGAGCTCCACACCGTGTCTGACCCGTGTCCCGGGAGCGCTCGGTGCCCACACTGGGGATAAAGTGGGGGGGACACACTGTGGGGGTGGTGTAGAGGGAGCTCCACACCGTGTCTGACCCGTGTCCCGGGAGCGCTCGGTGCCCACACTGGGGATAAAGTGGGGGGGGACACACTGTGGGGGTGATGTAGAGGGAGCTCCACACCGTGTTGACCCGTGTCCCGGGAATGCTCGGTGTCCACACTGGGGATAAAGTGGGGGTGGGGGACACACTGTGGGGGTGATGTAGAGGGAGCTCCACACCGTGTCTGACCCGTGTCCCAGCAGCGCTCGGTGTCCACACTGGGGATAAAGTGGGGAGGTTAGGGACACACTGTGGGGGTGGTGTAGAGGGAGTTCCACACCGTGTCTGACCCGTGTCCCGGGAGCGCTCGGTGCCCACACTGGGGATAAAGTGGGGGGGGACACACTGTGGGGGTGATGTAGAGGGAGCTCCACACCGTGTCTGACCCATGTCCCGGGAGCGCTCGGTGCCCACACTGGGGATAAAGTGGGGGGGGGGGGCACAGTGTCGGGGTGATGTAGAGGGAGCTCCACACCGTGTCTGACCCGTATCCGTGGAGCGCTCGGTGCCCACACTGGGGATAAAGTGGGGAGGTTAGGGACACACTGTGGGGGTGGTGTAGAGGGAGTTCCACACCGTGTCTGACCCGTGTCCCGGGAGCGCTCGGTGCCCACACTGGGGATAAAGTGGGGGGGGACACACTGTGGGGGTGATGTAGAGGGAGCTCCACACCGTGTCTGACCCGTGTCCCGGGAGCGCTCGGTGTCCACACTGGGGATAAAGTGGGGGGGGACACACTGTGGGGGTGACGTAGAGGGAGCTCCACACCGTGTCTGACCCGTGTCCCGGGAGCGCTCGGTGCCCACACTGGGGATAAAGTGGGGGGGGACACACTGTGGGGGTGATGTAGAGGGAGCTCACACCGTGCCTGACCCATGTCCCGGGAGCGCTCGGTGCCCACACTGGGGATAAAGTGGGGGGGGGGACACACTGTCAGGGTGATGTAGAGGGAGCTCCACACCGTGTCTGACCCGTATCCGAGGAGCGCTCGGTGCCCACACTGGGGATAAAGTGGGGGGGACACACTGTGGGGGTGATGTAGAGGGAGCTCCACACCGTGTCTGACCCGTGTCCCGGGAGCGCTCGGTGTCCACACTGGGGATAAAGTGGGGGAGGGACACACTGTGGGGGTGACGTAGAGGGAGCTCCACACCGTGTCTGACCCGTATCCGTGGAGCGCTTGGTGCCCACACTGGGGATAAAGTGGGGGGGACACACTGTGGGGGTGATGTAGAGGGAGCTCCACACCGTGTCTGACCAGTGTCCCGGGAGCGCTCGGTGCCCACACTGGGGATAAAGTGGGGGGGACACACTGTGGGGGTGGTGTAGAGGGAGTTCCACACCGTGTCTGACCCGTGTCCCTGGAGCGCTCGGTGCCCACACTGGGGATAAAGTGGGGGGGGACACACTGTGGGGGTGATGTAGAGGGAGCTCCACACCGTGTCTGACCCGTGTCCCGGGAGCGCTCGGTGCCCACACTGGGGATAAAGTGGGGGGGGACACACTGTGGGGGTGATGTAGAGGGAGCTCCACACCGTGTTGACACGTGTCCCGGGAACGCTCGGTGTCCACACTGGGGATAAAGTGGGGGTGGGGGACACACTGTGGGGGTGATGTAGAGGGAGCTCCACACCGTGTCTGACCCGTGTCCCAGCAGCGCTCGGTGTCCACACTGGGGATAAAGTGTGGGGGGACACACTGTGGGGGTGACGTAGAGGGAGCTCCACACCGTGTCTGACCCGTGTCCCCTGAGTGCTCGGTGCCCACACTGGGGATAAAGTGGGGGACACACTGTGAGGGTGATGTAGAGGGAGCTCCACACCGTGTCTGACCCGTATCCCTGGAGCGCTCGGTGCCCACACTGGGGATAAAGTGGGGGTGACGTAGAGGGAGCTCCACACCGTGTCTGACCCGTGTCCCGGGATCGCTCGGTGCACACACTGGGGATAAAGTGGGGGGGGGGACACACTGTCGGTGTGATGTAGAGGGAGCTCCACACCGTGTCTGACCCGTATCTGTGGAGCGCTCGGTGCCCACACTGGGGATAAAGTGGGGGGGGGACGCTGTGGGGGCGACGTAGAGGGAGCCCCACACCATGTCTGACCCATGTCCCGGGAGCGCTCGGTGCCCACACTGGGGATAAAGTGGGGGAGGGACACACTGTGGGGGTGACGTAGAGGGAGCTCCACACCGTGTCTGACCCGTATCCGTGGAGCGCTCGGTGCCCACACTGGGGATAAAGTGGGGGGGACACACTGTGGGGGTGATGTAGAGGGAGCTCCACACCGTGTCTGACCCGTGTCCCGGGAGCGCTCGGTGCCCACACTGGGGATAAAGTGGGGGGATTAGGGACACACTGTGGGCGTGGTGTAGAGGGAGTTCCACACCGTGTCTGACCCGTGTCCCGGGAGCGCTCGGTGCCCACACTGGGGATAAAGTGGGGGACACACTGTGGGGGTGATGCAGAGGGAGCTCCACACCGTGTCTGACCCGTATCCCTGGAGCGCTCGGTGCCCACACTGGGGATAAAGTGGGGGAGGACACACTGTGGGGGTGATGTAGAGGGAGCTCCACACCGTGTCTGACCCGTGTCCCGGGAGCGCTCGGTGCCCACACTGGGGATAAAGTGGGGGGATTAGGGACACACTGTGGGCGTGGTGTAGAGGGAGTTCCACACCGTGTCTGACCCGTGTCCCGGGAGCGCTCGGTGCCCACACTGGGGATAAAGTGGGGGACACACTGTGGGGGTGATGTAGAGGGAGCTCCACACTGTGTCTGACCCGTATCCCTGGAGCGCTCGGTGCCCACACTGGGGATAAAGTGGGGGAGGACACACTGTGGGGGTGACGTAGAGGGAGCTCCACACCGTGTCTGACCCGTGTCCCGGGAGCGCTCGGTGCCCACACTGGGGATAAAGTGGGGGGGAGGACACACTGTCGGGGTGATGTAGAGGGAGCTCCACACCGTGTCTGACCCGTATCCGTGGAGCGCTCGGTGCCCACACTGGGGATAAAGTGGGGGGGGGACACACTGTCGGTGTGGTGTAGAGGGAGTTCCACACCGTGTCTGACCCGTGTCCCGGGAGCGCTCGGTGCCCACACTGGGGATAAAGTGGGGGGGGACACACTGTGGGGGTGATGTAGAGGGAGCTCCACACCGTGTCTGACCCGTGTCCCGGGAGCGCTCGGTGCCCACACTGGGGATAAAGTGGTCGGGGGGTGGACTGGACGACACACTGTGAGACCTTTCTACCTCTCCAGACTTCACCTGCTATCCAGCGGATATAGCGGAAGCTCTCAGCCTGGAGTCAATCCCCGAGGACTGGTCCTACGTCCTCAGCCTGAAGGACGGGGTCTTCACCCTGACGGATAGCTCTGGGGACCCCATCCCCTTCATCTGCTCCACCAGCCACGCCGAGTACTCAAGGGACATGAAGACCCTGCTGGGGATCATCGCCGACGGGCCGCTGTGAGGCTCCTGTCGTCTCTCCCTCTCCCCATCCCGTGCACCCTCCTCCTGCCTCCCTCCCTCACTTTCCCCTTCCCTCACCTCCCATGCTCCATTACTCACCCCTCGCCCCTTCCTTCACTCTCCCACCATCACCCCCTCCTCCTCTATACCAACTCCTCATCACACTCTCTCCTTCACTCACCCTCATCCCGACCCAATCTTTCATCGCTCATTCACTCAATCCCTCCTTCTCGCCATACCTCTGGCTCCCCACTCCCCCACCAAGTCTCTAACTCCCTATCTAACCCTTCATGGTTGGTGTACAACTCCCTCTCCTGTCTCTCCTCTATCCCGATGATAGTCCTTCTCTCTCCTGATGTACAACTACCTCTCCAGCCCGGTGTATTGAACCCTCTCCATCCCAGTGCATAACTTCTTCCTGATCGAGGTGCATCACAGCTCTCCGTCACAGTGAATATCCCTCCTGCACAACCCCTGTCTTTCCAGCTGTGCAACACCCTCTCTCACCCGGTAAATAAAACTCCCTCTCTAGCCCCGTCGCCTTCCGAAGCAGATGGAGCCGGAAGTTGCTGTACAACTCCTATCTTTCTCTCCCTCCCATCACCCAGTCTGTCTCTGCGGCCCCGCTGTACTCTCTCTCCCACCCTCTCTTCCTCTTTCTTCCTCCTTCCCTCCCTCCCCATCCCTTTCTCTCCGCTCCCCTCTCCATCTCGAACCACACCCCGTTATCTCCTGCTGTAAAACTTCCTTTCTACCCTTGTAAATAAGTCTCAATCTTTTCTGCTGTGTAAGATCTCACTGCTCGCAACATATAGTCATAGTCACAGTCATAGTCATACTTTACTGATCCCGGGGGAAATTGGTTTTCATTACAGTTGCTCCATAAATAATAAATAGTAATAGAACCATAAATAGTTAAATAGTAAATAGGAAATAAGTCCAGGACCAGCCTATTGGCTCAGGGTGTCTGACCCTCCAAGGGAGGAGTTGTAAAGTTTGATGGCCACAGGCAGGAATGACTTCCTATAACGCTCTGTGCTGCATCTCGGTGGAATGAGTCTCTGGCTGAATGTACTCCTGTGCCCATCCAGTACATTATGTAGTGGATGGGAGACATTGTCCAAGATGGCATGCAACTTGGACAGCATCCTCTTTTCAGACACCACAGTGAGAGAGTCCAGTTCCATCCCCACAACACCACTGGCCTTACGAATGAGTTTGTTGATTCTGTTGGTGTCTGCTACCCTCAGCCTGCTGCCCCAGCACACAACAGCAAACATGATCGCACTGGCCACCACAGACTCGTAGAACATCCTCAGCATCATCCGGCAGATGTTAAAGGACCTCAGTCTCCTCAGGAAATAGAGACGGCTCTGACCCTTCTTGTAGACAGCCTCAGTGTTCTTTGACCAGTCCAGTTTATTGTCAATTTGTATCCCCAGGTATTTGTAATCCTCCACCATGTCCACACTGACCCCCTGGATGGAAACAGGGGTCACGGGTACCCTTGTTATAGCTCCCTTGCTATCCCCTGGCATATAACTCCATATCTGTCCTGGTGTGTAACCCCCTCTCCTGTCCCTCCTGGTGTGTAACCAGACCTCCTGTCTCTCCTGGTGTATAACCCCCTCTCATGTCTCTCCTAGTGTATAAGTCCCTCTCCTGCCTCACCTGTTGTGTGACCCCCTCTCCTGTCTATCCTGGTGTATAACCCCATCTTCTGTCTCTCCTGGTGTGCAATCCCTCTCCTGTCTCTCCTGGTGTATAATACCTCTCCTGTCTTTCCTGGTGTGTAATCCCTCTCCTGTCTCTCCTGGTGTATAATCCCTCTCCTGTCTCTCCTGGTGTGTAATCCCTTTCCTGTCTCTCCTGGTGTATAACTCCCTCTCCTGTCTCTCCCGTTGTATAACCCCTTCTTCTGTCTCTTCTGGTGTATAACCACTCTCCTGTCTCTCCTGGTGTATAATCCCTCTCCTGTCTCTCCTGGTGTGTAATCCCTTTCCTCTCTCTCCTGGTGTATAACTCCCTCTCCTGTCTCTCCCGTTGTATAACCCCTTCTCCTGTCTCTCCTGGTGTGTAACCCCTCTCCTGTCTCTCCTGGTGTATAATCCCTCTCCTGTCTCTCCTGGTGTATAATCCCTCTCCTGTCTCTCCTGGTGTGTAACGTCTTTCCTGGTGTATAATCCCTCTCCTGGTGTGTAATTCCTCTCCTGTCTCTCCTGGTGTATAATCCCTCTCCTGTTTCTCCTGCTGTATAATCCCTCTCCTGTCTCTCCAGGTGTGTAATCCCTCTCCTGTCTCTCCTGGTGTATAACCCCTCTCCTGTCTCTCCTGGTGTGTAACCCCTCTCCTGTCTCTCCTGGTGTGTAACCCCTCTCCTGTCTCTCCTGGTGTATAATCTCTCTCCTGTCTCTCCTGGTGTATAACCCCTCTCATGTCTCTCCAGGTGTGTAACCCCTCTCCTGTCTCTCCTGGTGTATAGCCCCCCTCTCCTGTCTGTTCTGTTTTATGACCCCTCTCCTGTCTCTCCTGGTGTACAATCCCTCTCCTGTCTCTCCTGGTGTATAACCCACTCTCATGTCTCTGGTGTATAACCCCCTCTGCTGTTTCTCTGGTGTATAATCCCTCTCCTGTCTCTCCTGGTGTGTAAACCCTCTCATGTCTCTCCTGGTGTATAGCCCCCATCTCCTGACTCTCCTGGTGTATAATCCCTCTCCTGTCTCCCCAGTGTGTAACCCCTCTCTTGTCTCTCCTGGTGTGTAACGTCTCTCCTGTCTTTTCTGGTGTGTAACCCCTCTCCTGTCTCTCCTGGTGTGTAACACCCTCTCCTGTCTTTTCTGGTGTGTAACCCCTCTCCTGCCTCTCCTGGTGTATAATCCCTCTCCAGTCTCTCCTGCTGTATAATCCCTCTCCTATCCCCCATGGTATATAATCCCTCTCCAGTCTCTCCTGGTGTATAGCCCCCCACTCCTGACTCTCCTGGTGTATAATCCCTCTCCTGTCTCCCCTGGTGTGTAACCCCTCTCCTGTCTCTCCTGGTGTATAACCCCTCTCATGTCTCTCCTGGTGTATAACACCCTCTCATGTCTCTCCTGGTGTGTAACCCCTCTCTTGTCTCTCCTGGTGTATAACACCCTCTCATGTCTCTCCTGGTATGTAACCCCTCTCCTGTCTCTCCTGGTGTATAATCCCTCTCATGTCTATCCTGGTGTATAACTCTCTTTCATGTCTCTCCTGGTGTGTAACCCCTCCCCTGTTTCTCCTGGTGTATAACCCCCTCTCCTGTCTCTTCTGGTATGTAATCCCTCTCCTGTCTCTCCTGGTATGTAATCCCTCTCCTGTCTCTCCAGGTATGTAATCCCTCTCCTGTCTCTCCTGCTGTATAATCCCTCTCCTGTCTCTCCTGGTGTATAACCCCTCTCCTGTCTCTCCTGGTGTATAACCCCTCTCATGTCTCTCCTGGTGTATAACCCTCTCTCATGTCTCTCCTGGTGTATAACCCCCTCTCCTGGTATGTAATCCCTCTCCTGTCTCTCCAGGTATGTAATCCCTCTCCTGTCTCTCCTGCTGTATAATCCCTCTCCTGTCTCTCCAGGCGTGTAATCCCTCTCCTGTCTCTCCTGGTGTATAACCCCTCTCCTGTCTCTCCTGGTGTGTAACCCCTCTCCTGTCTCTCCTGGTGTATAATCTCTCTCCTGTCTCTCCTGGTGTATAACCCCCCTCTCCTGTCTGTTCTGTTTTATGACCCCTCTCCTGTCTCTCCTGGTGTACAATCCCTCTCCTGTCTCTCCTGGTGTATAACCCACTCTCATGTCTCTGGTGTATAACCCCCTCTGCTGTTTCTCTGGTGTATAACCCGCTCTCCTGTCTCTCCCATCGTATTACACCCTCTCTAACCATGCCCCTCTCTTGAACAGGCGGACTTACTGTAACCAACGCCTGAAGATGTTGGTATCCCGTTTCCACCTTCACCAGCTGGCCAATGAGAAGAGGGAGTTCATTGACCTCCAGGTGGCCTCCCACAGTGACTTCTACAACGTGGCCAAGGTCAGTGGTTGGGGAGGGGTGGTGGTGCGGGGAGCTGGGGAGGATCGGGCAGGGGTTCCCCACGGAGGTCACGGATTGAGGGAGCGTGGAAGGGGATACACCTTCCACGAATGCTCCGGAGGCTGGGAGACGGCGGGAAGGAGATTGTGGCGTCCGGGGCGAAGGGATGGAGAGAGAGGGAAAGAGACAGAGGGAGAGAGGAAGTGAAAAGCGGGGAAGGAAGGGAGTCGTAGGGAGGGAGAGAGATACAGAGTTGGAAGAGGGAAAGAGAGTTGGTGGAGGGTGGTAGGGAGGGAGAGAGGAAGGGAGTGGGATAGAGTGGGAGGGAGGGTGATAGAGCAGGAGGGAGTGGGATAGCATTGGACGTTGGGAAAGAGAGTATGGGAAGGAGAGAGTGGGAGGGAGGGAGATTGGAATTTGAGAGTTGCAAGAAGAAATCGATTGGACTGGGATGGAGAGAAGGAAGAACTGAGAAGGAGAGTGGGGGAGGGATGGAGTGGAATGAGATGGTGTGAGTGGGAGAGAGGAAGGGACGGGAGGGAGATTGGAATTTGGAGGTCACAAGAAGAAGTGAATTTGACTGGGATGGAGAGAGGGAGGAACTGAGAAGGAGAGTGGAGTGAGATGGTGGGAGTGGGAGAGAGGAAGGGAGGGGAGGATATGGGAGGGAGGGAGATTGGAATTTGGAGGTTACAAGAAGGAATGAATTTGACTGGGACGGAGGGAAGGAGGAACTGAGAAGGAGAGTGGGCGGAGGGGTGGAGTGGAGCGGGATGGTGGGAGTGGGAGAGAGGAGGACTGGGAGAGAGGGAGAATGAAGAAGGGATGGAGGAGGGAGGGAGGGAGGGGAAGGGAGGGTTTCAGACGGGGAGGGGGAGAGCAAGAGTGTGGGAGGAAAGAATTCAGCCTCAAGTTGTATTAGGAAGTGTCTGGTATCGCAAGCCACAGGACCTCATATCAACCCCTCCTCCTTCCCCCAGAGACCATCTCCAATCCCCAATGCCCTACCCCGGCTCCTCCTCACAGAATTCTTTGCCCAATTACTCTCAGAATTAACGTCCGGACAGAAGAGCCTTCCTGGAAGAGACCCCGCGATTAGACGGGGTGGTGCAGAGGGCCCGAGGCCTTACCTACTTGTCTTTTTAACACAACCCCCCCCATCTGTTTTCTTCTCCTTATAACTTCTCCTCCCATTGCCCCCCACTCCCTCTCCCTCCCCCCATACACTGCCACCTTCCTCCTACTCTGTCCCTCTCTCCCCACCCCTCCCCCACTCACCCTCTCTCTCCCCACTCCCCCTCTCTCTCCCCACCTGTCCCCCACTCCCCCTCTCTCTCCCTACCCCTACCCCACTCCCCCTCTCTCTCCCCACCCCTCCCCCACTCACCCTCTCTCTCCCCACTCCCCCTCTCTCCCCACCCCTCCCCCACTCCCCCTCTCTCTCCCTACTCCTACCCCACTCCCCCTCTCTCTCCCCACCCCTCCCCCACTCACCCTCTCTCTCCCCACTCCCCCTCTCTCCCCACCCCTCCCCCACTCCCCCTCTCTCTCCCTACCCCTACCCCACTCCCCCTCTCTCTCCCCACCCCTAACCCACTCCCCCTCTCTCCCCAACCCTCCCCCACTCTCTCTGAACCCCTCCCCTACTCCCCCACACTCTCCGCACCTCTCCCCCACTCTCTCCTCACTCCCCCTCTCTCTCCCCACTCCTCCCCCCACTCTCCCTCTCTCTCCCTACCCCTCCACCACTCCCCCACTCTCTCTGTACCTCTCCCCCACTCTCTCCATACCCCCATTCCCCTCTCTCCCCCTCCCCCACTTTCCCCTCTCTCCCCCACCCTCCCCCACTCCCCCTCTCTCCCCCTCCCACACTTTCCCCTCTCCCCCACCCTCCCTCACTCCCTCTCTCTCGCCCTCCCCCACTTTCCCCTCTCTGCCCCACCCTCCCCCACTCACCCTCTCTCTCCCCACTCCCCCTCTCTCTCCCCACCTGTCCCCCACTCCCCCGCTCTCTCCCCACCCCTCCCCCACTCCCCCTCTCTCTCCCCACCCCTCCCCCACTCCCCCCCTCTCTCCCTACCCCTACCCCACTCCCCCTCTCTCTCTGTACCCCTCCCCCACTCCCCCTCTCTCTCCCCAACCCTCCCCCACTCCCCCACTCTCTCTGTACCCCTCCCCTACTCCCCCACACTCTCCGCACCCCTCCCCCACTCTCTCCTCACTCCTCCCCCACTCCCCCCTCTCTCCCCACTCCTCCCCCCACTCTCCCTCTCTCTCCCTACCCCTCCGCCACTCCCCCACTCTCTGTACCTCTCCCCCACTCTCTCCATACCCCCATTCCCCTCTCTCCCCCTCCCCCACTTTCCCCTCTCTCCCCCACCCTCCCCCACTTTCCCCTCTCTCCCCCTCCCCACTCCCTCTCTCTCGCCCTCCCCTTTTCCCCTCTCTGCCCCACCCTCCCCCACTCTGCCCTCTCTCTCCCCCCTCCCATTTTCCCCTCTCTCCCCCACTCTGCCCTCTCTCTCACCCTCCCCCACTTTCCCCTCTCTCCCCCACTCTGCCCTCTCTCTCACCCTCCCCCACTTTCCCCTCTCTCCCCCACTCTGCCCTCTCTCTCACCCCTCCCCCACAGGTCGACACGCACATCCACGCAGCGGCCTGTATGAATCAGCACTCCCTCCTGCGTTTCATCCGCCACACGTACACGCGAGACCAGGACAGGGAGGTTCACCGATCCCAGGACGGGACCTTCACCCTGGGGCAGCTATTCCAGAGGCTGGGCCTCGACCCCAACCACCTCGACATCGACGCACTCAACGTGCACGCGGTAAGCTGCCCCCCTCCCACCTCCACACTCCCCTCCTCGCCAACACTCTCCACCTACCTTCCCTCACGCTTGCCTCCCAGCTAACCCCTCCCCGTCCCTCTCCCTCACCCCGCCGTCCTCTCCCACACCCCTCCCCCCTCGCCGCCCCCTCACCCTTTCTCACCACCCCCCTCCCTCAACCCCCTCTTTCACCCTTCCTTCCTCCCCGCCCTCCTCTCCCACACCCCTCCCCCCTCGCCGCCCCTCTCGCCCTTACTTCTTCACCACCCGATTCCCTCATCCCTCCACCCTCGCCACCCCTCCCTCACCCCTCCCTCCTCACCGTCCCTCTCTCACTCCTCCTTCCTCGCCTCCCTCTCCCTCACCGTCCCTGTCCATTGTCCCTCTCCCTCATCCCTCCCTCCTCACCACCCCTCTCCCGTATGAAGAGCACCTGCAAACGAAACCAGTTGTGATTTGGCCTGTTGAAGTGTTTAAAACAGCCTTTCCCCCATCAGGCAGGACCCTATTAAATCTCTCCAGAGCCCTCACCTTAAGCCTGCGCTCTCTGGCAGAGCAATATCCCCCACCCCCACCCCCACCCCCGAGCCGTGCCGGCGCACCCAAGGAACTTTAAACTGCGCTGAGAAAATTATCACCCTCGACTTCTTCGGCGCGTTAAGTACATTTCACGATCGGACACAATCACAATTTCCTTTCTTCGTCAGTCCTGACGAAGGGTCCCGGCCAGAAACATCGACTGTACCTCCTCCAACAGATGCTGCCTGGCCTGCTGCGCTCACCAGCCACTTTGATGTGTGTTTCCCATTTTTCCAGTATCTGAAGATTTCCTCGTGTTTGTGTCTTTCTTCCCCCCGTGATTCATTCATATCTCGCTCTTCTCTTTCTATTCGTGTGTCTAACTGGAGTTTAGAAGATTTGGGGGCTGGGGAGGCCAAGGGACGAATCCCATTGGGACCTTTTGAAATAGAAACACAGAAAGCCTGCAGCACAATACAGGCCCTCAGGAACTCAGAAAAGGAAGAAAGAAACTCAGGTTGGAGGAACAACACCTTATATTCCGTCTGGGTAGCCTCCAACCTGATGGTGTGAACATTGACTTCTCAATCTTCCGCTGATGCCCCACCTCCCCCTCGTACCCCATCTGTTATTTATTTATATACACACATTCTTTCTCTCACTCTCCTTTTTCTCCCTCTGTCCCTCTGACTATACCTCTTGCCCATCCTCTGGGTTTCCCCCCTCCCCCTTTTCCTTCTCCCTGGGCCTCCTGTCCCATGATCCTCTCGTATCCCTTTTGCCAATCACCTGTCCAGCTCTTGGCTCCATCTCTCCCCCTCCTGTCTTCTCCGATCATTTCGGATCTCCCCCTCCTCCTCCCACTTTCAAATCTCTTACTCACTCTTCCTTCAGTTAGTCCTGACGAAGGGTTTCGGCCCGAAACGTCGACTGTACCTCTTCCTAGAGATGCTGCCTGGCCTGCTGCGTTCACCAGCAACTTTGATGTGTGTTGCTTGAAGTTCCAGCATCTGCAGAATTCCTCGTCTTTCCCCCCCCGCCCCCCCCCCCCCCCGCCCCCGCCCCCGCCCCCGGTTTCTGGCGCGGACGGTTCTGACAGCGTGGAGTTTGCCTGTAGAGTTTAGAGCGGGCTTGCTTATACTGTCTTTTTTTAATTAAAAAAACTATTGACTCGCCGCGTCGGATTCCAAACGCCGCCAAGGGCGTGGAGCCCAAAAGAGCTACTTGTCCGTTTAAAAGCGGGGTGGCGGAATGACCGATATTCCATCATGCTGTTGTGCGGTAAATGAGGAACACGACGCCTCGATGTGTACCATTTTATTTATTTTACACTTTGAACAACAAACTGGACTTCGCAGCTGACCGCCCTTAGAATAGTTTCGGGTTTACTCAGGGCGCGCACGTCGCCGGCCAGAGACAAATTGCTGCAGCTCAAGATTATTTTTTTTCGCGGGCACGAACCATTTGCAGTTCGACCGGTCCGCGCCGACTGCGGGACCCATCAGGGCGCCGCCCGCGTCTGGCCCCAGCCCCGCACAGCCGCTCCTATCCCTGTCCCCGGTCCGAGGCATCACTACCCCCCGTCTCAGCCACTTCCCTCCGGCAGCCCGTTCCGTGTACGGGCCGCCCCCACCCTCGGAGGAAGCAGTCGCCCTATCTCGTGGCTTCATACTCGTCTGTAAGGTCACCCCCTACGCTCCCAAGGAATGAAGTCCCCAACCTGCCCGTCCGCCACTCAGTCCCCCGAGTCCCGGCAGCAGCCTGGTAAATCTCCCTCTGCGCCCTCTTCCCGGCTCGATGGCGCCTTGCCCAAGAGCAGGGCGACCGAACCCCGAAACAAGGTGCGGCCTCGCCGACGTCCCGACTCCCGCCCTCAATGGCCTGACTGACGAAGGTCGGCGCGGCAGACCCCACGGCCGGCCCCTCCGCCTGAGACGCCGTTCCGATTAAACTCTCTCATCTTAAATCTGGTTCACGGTTCCCCAGCTCTTTGAGGGAAGGGGGGTGCGAGGGGATTCACTCGATCTCCTGCCCCTCGTGCTCTTACCGGCCTCTACACGTCGGGCAGGCGGGCCCGTCAGCCGCGATCGGAAGCTCACCTGGGAGAATGAAGACTCGGCGCACAAGCCCCCGGCTGCCCTGCGGCTGTACCCACCCGTGGCGGGGGGCACCGGGAGTCAACCCCCGGGGGAAATTCCGGAGTCCCTACGGCAGTCCTACACCGAGTTCAACACTGCCGGTGCCGGGCAGTATGGGTCTCTGCCGCTCCTATGGCCCTCGTCAGATGCGTGAGGAGGGGGAGCTCTCCGGATCGTACTGCCCGGGGCCCGCGTATTACGGGGACGCAATATCCGAGTTCAATTCCGACCGACGCAGGCCGCACACTCGCATCAGGTCACACCCCGCCACCCAACTGGTATAAGTCCCAACCTGCCCGACCTCTCTCCCGGTAACTCCATCCTTCGACTCCCGGCAGCGTCCTCGTAAATCCCCTTCTGCCCTCCACCCATCTCAGTGGCATCTTCCCACCCCGCTTCCGGATTTTCTCTGGGTGCAGTTCCTCCGTGTTAAATATTCCCCTCCCCAGGACCGAGAGACCTTCCAGAGGTTCGATCGCTTCAACGCCAAGTACAACCCGCTGGGAGCGAGCGAGCTGCGGAAGTTGTACCTCAAGACCAACAACGACATCAACGGAGAATATTTTGCCGGACTGATAAAGGTAACTTATCACAAAACGAGACACTGGTCAGTGTACAGATCTCCCCCTGAGAGAGAGGGACTGAGAGACACCGGTCAGTGTACAGATCTCCCCCTGAGAGAGAGGGACTGAGAGACACCGGTCAGTGTACAGATCTCCCCCTGATAGAGAGGAACTGAGAGACACCGGTCAGTGTGCAGATATCCCCCCTGAGAGAGAGGGACTGAGAGACACCGGTCAGTGTACAGATCTCCCCCTGAGAGAGAGGGACTGAGAGACACCGGTCAGTGTACAGATCTCCCCCTGAGAGAGAGGGACTGAGAGACACCGGTCAGTGTACAGATCTCCCCCTGAGAGAGAGAGAGACTGAGAGACACCGGTCAGTGCACGGATCTCCCCCTGAGAGAGAGGGACTGAGAGACACCGGTCAGTGTACAGATCTGACCCTGAGAGAGAGGGACTGAGAGACACCGGTCAGTGTACAGATCTCCCCCTGAGAGAGAAGGACGGAGAGACACCGGTCAGTGTACAGATCTCCCGCTGACAGAGAGGGACTGAGAGACACCGGTCAGTGTGCAGATATCCCCCCTGAGAGAGAGGGACTGAGAGACACCGGTCAGTGTACAGATCTCCCCCTGAGAGAGAGGGACTGAGAGACACCGGTCAGTGTACAGATCTCCCCCTGAGAGAGAGGAACTGAGAGACACCGGTCAGTGTGCAGATATCCCCCCTGAGAGAGAGGGACTGAGAGACACCGGTCAGTGTACAGATCTCCCCCTGAGAGAGAGGGACTGAGAGACACCGGTCAGTGTACAGATCTCCCCCTGAGAGAGAGGGACTGAGAGACACCGGTCAGTGTACAGATCTCCCCCTGAGAGAGAGGGACTGAGAGACACCGGTCAGTGTACAGATCTCCCCCTGATAGAGAGGAACTGAGAGACACCGGTCAGTGTGCAGATATCCCCCCTGAGAGAGAGGGACTGAGAGACACCGGTCAGTGTACAGATCTCCCCCTGAGAGAGAGGGACTGAGAGACACCGGTCAGTGTACAGATCTCCCCCTGAGAGAGAGGGACTGAGAGACACCGGTCAGTGTACAGATCTCCCCCTGAGAGAGAGAGAGACTGAGAGACACCGGTCAGTGCACGGATCTCCCCCTGAGAGAGAGGGACTGAGAGACACCGGTCAGTGCACGGATCTCCCCCTGAGAGAGAGGGACTGAGAGACACCGGTCAGTGTACAGATCTCTCCTTGACAGAGAGGGACTGAGAGACACCGGTCAGTGTACAGATCTCCCCCTGAGAGAGAGGGACTGAGAGACACCGGTCAGTGTACAGATCTCCCCCTGAGAGAGAGGAACTGAGAGACACCGGTCAGTGTGCAGATATCCCCCCTGAGAGAGAGGGACAGAGAGACACCGGTCAGTGTACAGATCTCCTCCTGAGAGAGAGGGACTGAGAGACACCGGTCAGTGTACAGATCTCCCCCTGAGAGAGAGGGACTGAGAGACACCGGTCAGTGTACAGATCTCCCCCTCAGAGAGAGAGAGACTGAGAGACACCGGTCAGTGCACGGATCTCCCCCTGAGAGAGAGGGACTGAGAGACACCGGTCAGTGTACAGATCTGACCCTGAGAGAGAGGGACTGAGAGACACCGGTCAGTGTACAGATCTCCCCCTGAGAGAGAAGGACGGAGAGACACCGGTCAGTGTACAGATCTCCCCCTGACAGAGAGGGACTGAGAGACACCGGTCAGTGTGCAGATATCCCCCCTGAGAGAGAGGGACTGAGAGACACCGGTCAGTGTACAGATCTCCCCCTGAGAGAGAGGGACTGAGAGACACCGGTCAGTGTACAGATCTCCCCCTGAGAGAGAGGAACTGAGAGACACCGGTCAGTGTGCAGATATCCCCCCTGAGAGAGAGGGACTGAGAGACACCGGTCAGTGTACAGATCTCCCCCTGAGAGAGAGAGAGACTGAGAGACACCGGTCAGTGCACGGATCTCCCCCTGAGAGAGAGGGACTGAGAGACACCGGTCAGTGTACAGATCTGACCCTGAGAGAGAGGGACTGAGAGACACCGGTCAGTGTACAGATCTCCCCCTGAGAGAGAAGGACGGAGAGACACCGGTCAGTGTACAGATCTCCCCCTGACAGAGAGGGACTGAGAGACACCGGTCAGTGTGCAGATATCCCCCCTGAGAGAGAGGGACTGAGAGACACCGGTCAGTGTACAGATCTCCCCCTGAGAGAGAGGGACTGAGAGACACCGGTCAGTGTACAGATCTCCCCCTGAGAGAGAGGAACTGAGAGACACCGGTCAGTGTGCAGATATCCCCCCTGAGAGAGAGGGACTGAGAGACACCGGTCAGTGTACAGATCTCCCCCTGAGAGAGAGGGACTGAGAGACACCGGTCAGTGTACAGATCTCCCCCTGACAGAGAGGGACTGAGAGACACCGGTCAGTGTACAGATCTCCCCCTGACAGAGAGGGACTGAGAGACACCGGTCAGTGTACAGATCTCCCCCTGAGAGAGAGGGACTGAGAGACACCGGTCAGTGTACAGATCTCCCCCTGAGAGAGAGGGACTGAGAGACACCGGTCAGTGTACAGATCTCCCCCTGAGAGAGAGGGACTGAGAGACACCAGTCAGTGTACAGATCTCCGCCTGAGAGAGAGGGACTGAGAGACACCGGTCAGTGTACAGATCTCCCCCTGAGAGAGAGGGACTGAGAGACACCGGTCAGTGTACAGATCTCCCCCTGAGAGAGAGGGACTGAGAGACACCGGTCAGTGTACAGATCTCCCCCTGATAGAGAGGACTGATAGACACCGGTCAGTGTGCAGATATCCCCCCTGAGAGAGAGGGACTGAGAGACACCGGTCAGTGTACAGATCTCCCCCTGAGAGAGAGGGACTGAGAGACACCGGTCAGTGTACAGATCTCCCCCTGAGAGAGAGAGAGACTGAGAGACACCGGTCAGTGCACGGATCTCCCCCTGAGAGAGAGGGACTGAGAGACACCGGTCAGTGTACAGATCTGACCCTGAGAGAGAGGGACTGAGAGACACCGGTCAGTGTACAGATCTCCCCCTGAGAGAGAGGGACTGAGAGACACCGGTCAGTGTACAGATCTCCCCCTGAGAGAGAGGAACTGAGAGACACCGGTCAGTGTACAGATCTCCCCCTGAGAGAGAGGGACTGAGAGACACCGGTCAGTGTGCAGATATCCCCCCTGAGAGAGAGGGACTGAGAGACACCGGTCAGTGTACAGATCTCCCCCTGAGAGAGAGGGACTGAGAGACGCCGGTCAGTGTACAGATCTCCCCCTGAGAGAGAGAGAGACTGAGAGACACCGGTCAGTGCACGGATCTCCCCCTGAGAGAGAGGGACTGAGAGACACCGGTCAGTGTACAGATCTCCCCCTGAGAGAGAGGGACTGAGAGACACCGGTCAGTGTACAGATCTCCCCCTGAGAGAGAAGGACGGAGAGACACCGGTCAGTGTACAGATCTCCCCCTGAGAGAGAGGGACTGAGAGACACCGGTCAGTGTACAGATCTCCCCCTGAGAGAGAGGGACTGAGAGACACCGGTCAGTGTGCAGATATCCCCCCTGAGAGAGAGGGACTGAGAGACACCGGTCAGTGTACAGATCTCCCCCTGAGAGAGAGGGACTGAGAGACACCGGTCAGTGTACAGATCTCCCCCTGAGAGAGAGGGACTGAGAGACACCGGTCAGTGTACAGATCTCCCCCTGAGAGAGAGGGACTGAGAGACACCGGTCAGTGTACAGATCTCCCCCTGATAGAGAGGAACTGAGAGACACCGGTCAGTGTGCAGATATCCCCCCTGAGAGAGAGGGACTGAGAGACACCGGTCAGTGTACAGATCTCCCCCTGACAGAGAGAGACTGAGAGACACCGGTCAGTGTACAGATCTCCCCCTGAGAGAGAGGGACTGAGAGACACCGGTCAGTGTACAGATCTCCCCCTGACAGAGAGGGACTGAGAGACACCGGTCAGTGTACAGATCTCCCCCTGAGAGAGAGGGACTGAGAGACACCGGTCAGTGTACAGATCTCCCCCTGAGAGAGAGGGACTGAGAGACACCGGTCAGTGTACAGATCTCCCCCTGAGAGAGAGGGACTGAGAGACACCGATCAGTGTACAGATCTCCCCCTGAGAGAGAGGGACTGAGAGACACCAGTCAGTGTACAGATCTCCCCCTGAGAGAGAGGGACTGAGAGACACCGGTCAGTGTACAGATCTCCCCCTGAGAGAGAGGGACTGAGAGACACCGGTCAGTGTACAGATCTCCCCCTGAGAGAGAGGGACTGAGAGACACCGGTCAGTGTACAGATCTCCCCCTGATAGAGAGGAACTGAGAGACACCGGTCAGTGTGCAGATATCCCCCCTGAGAGAGAGGGACTGAGAGACACCGGTCAGTGTACAGATCTCCCCCTGAGAGAGAGGGACTGAGAGACACCGGTCAGTGTACAGATCTCCCCCTGAGAGAGAGGGACTGAGAGACACCGGTCAGTGTACAGATCTCCCCCTGAGAGAGAGAGAGACTGAGAGACACCGGTCAGTGCACGGATCTCCCCCTGAGAGAGAGGGACTGAGAGACACCGGTCAGTGTACAGATCTCCCCCTGAGAGAGAAGGACGGAGAGACACCGGTCAGTGTACAGATCTCCCCCTGACAGAGAGGGACTGAGAGACACCGGTCAGTGTACAGATCTCCCCCTGAGAGAGAGGGACTGAGAGACACCGGTCAGTGTACAGATCTCCCCCTGAGAGAGAGGGACTGAGAGACACCGGTCAGTGTACAGATCTCCCCCTGAGAGAGAGGAACTGAGAGACACCGGTCAGTGTGCAGATATCCCCCCTGAGAGAGAGGGACTGAGAGACACCGGTCAGTGTACAGATCTCCCCCTGAGAGAGAGGGACTGAGAGACACCGGTCAGTGTACAGATCTCCCCCTGAGAGAGAGGAACTGAGAGACACCGGTCAGTGTGCAGATATCCCCCCTGAGAGAGAGGGACTGAGAGACACCGGTCAGTGTACAGATCTCCCCCTGAGAGAGAGGGACTGAGAGACACCGGTCAGTGTACAGATCTCCCCCTGAGAGAGAGGGACTGAGAGACACCGGTCAGTGTACAGATCTCCCCCTGAGAGAGAGGGACTGAGAGACACCGGTCAGTGTACAGATCTCCCCCTGATAGAGAGGAACTGAGAGACACCGGTCAGTGTGCAGATATCCCCCCTGAGAGAGAGGGACTGAGAGACACCGGTCAGTGTACAGATCTCCCCCTGAGAGAGAGGGACTGAGAGACACCGGTCAGTGTACAGATCTCCCCCTGAGAGAGAGGGACTGAGAGACACCGGTCAGTGTACAGATCTCCCCCTGAGAGAGAGAGAGACTGAGAGACACCGGTCAGTGCACGGATCTCCCCCTGAGAGAGAGGGACTGAGAGACACCGGTCAGTGCACGGATCTCCCCCTGAGAGAGAGGGACTGAGAGACACCGGTCAGTGTACAGATCTCTCCTTGACAGAGAGGGACTGAGAGACACCGGTCAGTGTACAGATCTCCCCCTGAGAGAGAGGGACTGAGAGACACCGGTCAGTGTACAGATCTCCCCCTGAGAGAGAGGAACTGAGAGACACCGGTCAGTGTGCAGATATCCCCCCTGAGAGAGAGGGACAGAGAGACACCGGTCAGTGTACAGATCTCCTCCTGAGAGAGAGGGACTGAGAGACACCGGTCAGTGTACAGATCTCCCCCTGAGAGAGAGGGACTGAGAGACACCGGTCAGTGTACAGATCTCCCCCTCAGAGAGAGAGAGACTGAGAGACACCGGTCAGTGCACGGATCTCCCCCTGAGAGAGAGGGACTGAGAGACACCGGTCAGTGTACAGATCTGACCCTGAGAGAGAGGGACTGAGAGACACCGGTCAGTGTACAGATCTCCCCCTGAGAGAGAAGGACGGAGAGACACCGGTCAGTGTACAGATCTCCCCCTGACAGAGAGGGACTGAGAGACACCGGTCAGTGTGCAGATATCCCCCCTGAGAGAGAGGGACTGAGAGACACCGGTCAGTGTACAGATCTCCCCCTGAGAGAGAGGGACTGAGAGACACCGGTCAGTGTACAGATCTCCCCCTGAGAGAGAGGAACTGAGAGACACCGGTCAGTGTGCAGATATCCCCCCTGAGAGAGAGGGACTGAGAGACACCGGTCAGTGTACAGATCTCCCCCTGAGAGAGAGAGAGACTGAGAGACACCGGTCAGTGCACGGATCTCCCCCTGAGAGAGAGGGACTGAGAGACACCGGTCAGTGTACAGATCTGACCCTGAGAGAGAGGGACTGAGAGACACCGGTCAGTGTACAGATCTCCCCCTGAGAGAGAAGGACGGAGAGACACCGGTCAGTGTACAGATCTCCCCCTGACAGAGAGGGACTGAGAGACACCGGTCAGTGTGCAGATATCCCCCCTGAGAGAGAGGGACTGAGAGACACCGGTCAGTGTACAGATCTCCCCCTGAGAGAGAGGGACTGAGAGACACCGGTCAGTGTACAGATCTCCCCCTGAGAGAGAGGAACTGAGAGACACCGGTCAGTGTGCAGATATCCCCCCTGAGAGAGAGGGACTGAGAGACACCGGTCAGTGTACAGATCTCCCCCTGAGAGAGAGGGACTGAGAGACACCGGTCAGTGTACAGATCTCCCCCTGACAGAGAGGGACTGAGAGACACCGGTCAGTGTACAGATCTCCCCCTGACAGAGAGGGACTGAGAGACACCGGTCAGTGTACAGATCTCCCCCTGAGAGAGAGGGACTGAGAGACACCGGTCAGTGTACAGATCTCCCCCTGAGAGAGAGGGACTGAGAGACACCGGTCAGTGTACAGATCTCCCCCTGAGAGAGAGGGACTGAGAGACACCAGTCAGTGTACAGATCTCCCCCTGAGAGAGAGGGACTGAGAGACACCGGTCAGTGTACAGATCTCCCCCTGAGAGAGAGGGACTGAGAGACACCGGTCAGTGTACAGATCTCCCCCTGAGAGAGAGGGACTGAGAGACACCGGTCAGTGTACAGATCTCCCCCTGATAGAGAGGACTGATAGACACCGGTCAGTGTGCAGATATCCCCCCTGAGAGAGAGGGACTGAGAGACACCGGTCAGTGTACAGATCTCCCCCTGAGAGAGAGGGACTGAGAGACACCGGTCAGTGTACAGATCTCCCCCTGAGAGAGAGAGAGACTGAGAGACACCGGTCAGTGCACGGATCTCCCCCTGAGAGAGAGGGACTGAGAGACACCGGTCAGTGTACAGATCTGACCCTGAGAGAGAGGGACTGAGAGACACCGGTCAGTGTACAGATCTCCCCCTGAGAGAGAGGGACTGAGAGACACCGGTCAGTGTACAGATCTCCCCCTGAGAGAGAGGAACTGAGAGACACCGGTCAGTGTACAGATCTCCCCCTGAGAGAGAGGGACTGAGAGACACCGGTCAGTGTGCAGATATCCCCCCTGAGAGAGAGGGACTGAGAGACACCGGTCAGTGTACAGATCTCCCCCTGAGAGAGAGGGACTGAGAGACGCCGGTCAGTGTACAGATCTCCCCCTGAGAGAGAGAGAGACTGAGAGACACCGGTCAGTGCACGGATCTCCCCCTGAGAGAGAGGGACTGAGAGACACCGGTCAGTGTACAGATCTCCCCCTGAGAGAGAGGGACTGAGAGACACCGGTCAGTGTACAGATCTCCCCCTGAGAGAGAAGGACGGAGAGACACCGGTCAGTGTACAGATCTCCCCCTGAGAGAGAGGGACTGAGAGACACCGGTCAGTGTACAGATCTCCCCCTGAGAGAGAGGGACTGAGAGACACCGGTCAGTGTGCAGATATCCCCCCTGAGAGAGAGGGACTGAGAGACACCGGTCAGTGTACAGATCTCCCCCTGAGAGAGAGGGACTGAGAGACACCGGTCAGTGTACAGATCTCCCCCTGAGAGAGAGGGACTGAGAGACACCGGTCAGTGTACAGATCTCCCCCTGAGAGAGAGGGACTGAGAGACACCGGTCAGTGTACAGATCTCCCCCTGATAGAGAGGAACTGAGAGACACCGGTCAGTGTGCAGATATCCCCCCTGAGAGAGAGGGACTGAGAGACACCGGTCAGTGTACAGATCTCCCCCTGACAGAGAGAGACTGAGAGACACCGGTCAGTGTACAGATCTCCCCCTGAGAGAGAGGGACTGAGAGACACCGGTCAGTGTACAGATCTCCCCCTGACAGAGAGGGACTGAGAGACACCGGTCAGTGTACAGATCTCCCCCTGAGAGAGAGGGACTGAGAGACACCGGTCAGTGTACAGATCTCCCCCTGAGAGAGAGGGACTGAGAGACACCGGTCAGTGTACAGATCTCCCCCTGAGAGAGAGGGACTGAGAGACACCGATCAGTGTACAGATCTCCCCCTGAGAGAGAGGGACTGAGAGACACCAGTCAGTGTACAGATCTCCCCCTGAGAGAGAGGGACTGAGAGACACCGGTCAGTGTACAGATCTCCCCCTGAGAGAGAGGGACTGAGAGACACCGGTCAGTGTACAGATCTCCCCCTGAGAGAGAGGGACTGAGAGACACCGGTCAGTGTACAGATCTCCCCCTGATAGAGAGGAACTGAGAGACACCGGTCAGTGTGCAGATATCCCCCCTGAGAGAGAGGGACTGAGAGACACCGGTCAGTGTACAGATCTCCCCCTGAGAGAGAGGGACTGAGAGACACCGGTCAGTGTACAGATCTCCCCCTGAGAGAGAGGGACTGAGAGACACCGGTCAGTGTACAGATCTCCCCCTGAGAGAGAGAGAGACTGAGAGACACCGGTCAGTGCACGGATCTCCCCCTGAGAGAGAGGGACTGAGAGACACCGGTCAGTGTACAGATCTCCCCCTGAGAGAGAAGGACGGAGAGACACCGGTCAGTGTACAGATCTCCCCCTGACAGAGAGGGACTGAGAGACACCGGTCAGTGTACAGATCTCCCCCTGAGAGAGAGGGACTGAGAGACACCGGTCAGTGTACAGATCTCCCCCTGAGAGAGAGGGACTGAGAGACACCGGTCAGTGTACAGATCTCCCCCTGAGAGAGAGGAACTGAGAGACACCGGTCAGTGTGCAGATATCCCCCCTGAGAGAGAGGGACTGAGAGACACCGGTCAGTGTACAGATCTCCCCCTGAGAGAGAGGGACTGAGAGACACCGGTCAGTGTACAGATCTCCCCCTGAGAGAGAGAGAGACTGAGAGACACCGGTCAGTGCACGGATCTCCCCCTGAGAGAGAGGGACTGAGAGACACCGGTCAGTGTACAGATCTCCCCCTGAGAGAGAGAGAGACTGAGAGACACCGGTCAGTGCACGGATCTCCCCCTGAGAGAGAGGGACTGAGAGACACCGGTCAGTGCACGGATCTCCCCCTGAGAGAGAGGGACTGAGAGACACCGGTCAGTGTACAGATCTCCCCCTGAGAGAGAGGGACTGAGAGACACCGGTCAGTGTACAGATCTGACCCTGAGAGAGAGGGACTGAGAGACACCGGTCAGTGTACAGATCTCCCCTTGAGAGAGAAGGACTGAGAGACACCGGTCAGTGTACAGATCTCCCCCTGAGAGAGAGGGACTGAGAGACACCGGTCAGTGTACAGATCTCCCCCTGATAGAGAGGAACTGAGAGACACCGGTCAGTGTGCAGATCTCCCCCTGAGAGAGAGGAACTGAGAGACACCGGTCAGTGTGCAGATCTCCCCCTGAGAGAGAGAGACTGAGAGACACCGGTCAGTGTACAGATCTCCCCCTGAGAGAGAGGGACTGAGAGACACCGGTCAGTGTACAGATCTCCCCCTGACAGAGAGGGACTGAGAGACACCGGTCAGTGTACAGATCTCCCCCTGAGAGAGAGGGACTGAGAGACACCGGTCAGTGTACAGATCTCCCCCTGAGAGAGAGGGACTGAGAGACACCGGTCAGTGTACAGATCTCCCCCTGAGAGAGAGGGACTGAGAGACACCAGTCAGTGTACAGATCTCCCCCTGAGAGAGAGGGACTGAGAGACACCGGTCAGTGTACAGATCTCCCCCTGAGAGAGAGGAACTGAGAGACACCGGTCAGTGTACAGATCTCCCCCTGAGAGAGAGGGACTGAGAGACACCGGTCAGTGTACAGATCTCCCCCTGATAGAGAGGGACTGAGAGACACCGGTCAGTGTGCAGATATCCCCCCTGAGAGAGAGGGACTGAGAGACACCGGTCAGTGTACAGATCTCCCCCTGAGAGAGAGGGACTGAGAGACACCGGTCAGTGTACAGATCTCCCCCTGAGAGAGAGGGACTGAGAGACACCGGTCAGTGTACAGATCTCCCCCTGAGAGAGAGAGAGACTGAGAGACACCGGTCAGTGCACGGATCTCCCCCTGAGAGAGAGGGACTGAGAGACACCGGTCAGTGTACAGATCTGACCCTGAGAGAGAGGGACTGAGAGACACCGGTCAGTGTACAGATCTCCCCCTGAGAGAGAAGGACGGAGAGACACCGGTCAGTGTACAGATCTCCCCCTGACAGAGAGGGACTGAGAGACACCGGTCAGTGTACAGATCTCCCCCTGAGAGAGAGGAACTGAGAGACACCGGTCAGTGTGCAGATATCCCCCCTGAGAGAGAGGGACTGAGAGACACCGGTCAGTGTACAGATCTCCCCCTGAGAGAGAGGGACTGAGAGACACCGGTCAGTGTACAGATCTCCCCCTGAGAGAGAGAGAGACTGAGAGACACCGGTCAGTGCACGGATCTCCCCCTGAGAGAGAGGGACTGAGAGACACCGGTCAGTGTACAGATCTCCCCCTGAGAGAGAGAGAGACTGAGAGACACCGGTCAGTGCACGGATCTCCCCCTGAGAGAGAGGGACTGAGAGACACCGGTCAGTGTACAGATCTGACCCTGAGAGAGAGGGACTGAGAGACACCGGTCAGTGTACAGATCTCCCCCTGAGAGAGAAGGACGGAGAGACACCGGTCAGTGTACAGATCTCCCCCTGACAGAGAGGGACTGAGAGACACCGGTCAGTGTACATATCTCCCCCTGAGAGAGAGGGACTGAGAGACACCGGTCAGTGTACAGATCTCCCCCTGAGAGAGAGGGACTGAGAGACACCGGTCAGTGTACAGATCTCCCCCTGAGAGCGAGGAACTGAGAGACACCGGTCAGTGTGCAGATATCCCCCCTGAGAGAGAGGGACTGAGAGACACCGGTCAGTGTACAGATCTCCCCCTGAGAGAGAGGGACTGAGAGACACCGGTCAGTGTACAGATCTCCCCCTGAGAGAGAGAGAGACTGAGAGACACCGGTCAGTGCACGGATCTCCCCCTGAGAGAGAGGGACTGAGAGACACCGGTCAGTGTACAGATCTCCCCCTGAGAGAGAGAGAGACTGAGAGACACCGGTCAGTGCACGGATCTCCCCCTGAGAGAGAGGGACTGAGAGACACCGGTCAGTGCACGGATCTCCCCCTGAGAGAGAGGGACTGAGAGACACCGGTCAGTGTACAGATCTCTCCTTGACAGAGAGGGACTGAGAGACACTGGTCAGTGTACAGATCTCCCCCTGAGAGAGAGGGACTGAGAGACACCGGTCAGTGTACAGAGCTCCCCCTGATAGAGAGGAACTGAGAGACACCGGTCAGTGTGCAGATATCCCCCCTGAGAGAGAGGGACTGAGAGACACCGGTCAGTGTACAGATCTCCCCCTGAGAGAGAGGGACTGAGAGACACCGGTCAGTGTACAGATCTCCCCCTGAGAGAGAGGGACTGAGAGACACCGGTCAGTGTACAGATCTCCCCCTGAGAGAGAGGGACTGAGAGACACCGGTCAGTGTACAGATCTCCCCCTGACAGAGAGGGACTGAGAGACACCGGTCAGTGTACAGATCTCCCCCTGACAGAGAGGGACTGAGAGACACCGGTCAGTGTACAGATCTCCACCTGACAGAGAGGGACTGAGAGACACCGGTCAGTGTACAGATCTCCCCCTGAGAGAGAGGGACTGAGAGACACCGGTCAGTGTACAGATCTCCCCCTGAGAGAGAGGGACTGAGAGACACCGGTCAGTGTACAGATCTCCCCCTGAGAGAGAGGGACTGAGAGACACCGGTCAGTGTGCAGATATCCCCCCTGAGAGAGAGGGACTGAGAGACACCGGTCAGTGTACAGATCTCCCCCTGAGAGAGAGGAACTGAGAGACACCGGTCAGTGTGCAGATATCCCCCCTGAGAGAGAGGGACTGAGAGACACCGGTCAGTGTACAGATCTCCCCCTGAGAGAGAGGGACTGAGAGACACCGGTCAGTGTACAGATCTCCCCCTGAGAGAGAGAGAGACTGAGAGACACCGGTCAGTGCACGGATCTCCCCCTGAGAGAGAGGGACTGAGAGACACCGGTCAGTGTACAGATCTCCCCCTGAGAGAGAGAGAGACTGAGAGACACCGGTCAGTGCACGGATCTCCCCCTGAGAGAGAGGGACTGAGAGACACCGGTCAGTGCACGGATCTCCCCCTGAGAGAGAGGGACTGAGAGACACCGGTCAGTGTACAGATCTCTCCTTGACAGAGAGGGACTGAGAGACACTGGTCAGTGTACAGATCTCCCCCTGAGAGAGAGGGACTGAGAGACACCGGTCAGTGTACAGAGCTCCCCCTGATAGAGAGGAACTGAGAGACACCGGTCAGTGTGCAGATATCCCCCCTGAGAGAGAGGGACTGAGAGACACCGGTCAGTGTACAGATCTCCCCCTGAGAGAGAGGGACTGAGAGACACCGGTCAGTGTACAGATCTCCCCCTGAGAGAGAGGGACTGAGAGACACCGGTCAGTGTACAGATCTCCCCCTGAGAGAGAGGGACTGAGAGACACCGGTCAGTGTACAGATCTCCCCCTGACAGAGAGGGACTGAGAGACACCGGTCAGTGTACAGATCTCCCCCTGACAGAGAGGGACTGAGAGACACCGGTCAGTGTACAGATCTCCACCTGACAGAGAGGGACTGAGAGACACCGGTCAGTGTACAGATCTCCCCCTGAGAGAGAGGGACTGAGAGACACCGGTCAGTGTACAGATCTCCCCCTGAGAGAGAGGGACTGAGAGACACCGGTCAGTCTACAGATCTCCCCCTGAGAGAGAGGGACTGAGAGACACCAGTCAGTGTACAGATCTCCCCCTGAGAGAGAGGGACTGAGAGACACCGGTCAGTGTACAGATCTCCCCCTGAGAGAGAGGGACTGAGAGACACCGGTCAGTGTACAGATCTCCCCCTGAGAGAGAGGGTCTGAGAGACACCGGTCAGTGTACAGATCTCCCCCTGATAGAGAGGAACTGATAGACACCGGTCAGTGTGCAGATATCCCCCCTGAGAGAGAGGGACTGAGAGACACCGGTCAGTGTACAGATCTCCCCCTGAGAGAGAGGGACTGAGAGACACCGGTCAGTGTACAGATCTCCCCCTGACAGAGAGGGACTGAGAGACACCGGTCAGTGTACAGATCTCCCCCTGAGAGAGAGGGACTGAGAGACACCGGTCAGTGTACAGATCTCCCCCTGAGAGAGAGGGACTGAGAGACACCGGTCAGTGTACAGATCTCCCCCTGATAGAGAGGAACTGAGAGACACCGGTCAGTGTGCAGATATCCCCCCTGAGAGAGAGGGACTGAGAGACACCGGTCAGTGTACAGATCTCCCCCTGAGAGAGAGGGACTGAGAGACACCGGTCAGTGTACAGATCTCCCCCTGAGAGAGAGGGACTGAGAGACACCGGTCAGTGTACAGATCTCCCCCTGAGAGAGAGAGAGACTGAGAGACACCGGTCAGTGCACGGATCTCCCCCTGAGAGAGAGGGACTGAGAGACACCGGTCAGTGTACAGATCTGACCCTGAGAGAGAGGGACTGAGAGACACCGGTCAGTGTACAGATCTCCCCCTGAGAGAGAAGGACGGAGAGACACCGGTCAGTGTACAGATCTCCCCCTGACAGAGAGGGACTGAGAGACACCGGTCAGTGTACATATCTCCCCCTGAGAGAGAGGGACTGAGAGACACCGGTCAGTGTACAGATCTCCCCCTGAGAGAGAGGGACTGAGAGACACCGGTCAGTGTACAGATCTCCCCCTGAGAGCGAGGAACTGAGAGACACCGGTCAGTGTGCAGATATCCCCCCTGAGAGAGAGGGACTGAGAGACACCGGTCAGTGTACAGATCTCCCCCTGAGAGAGAGGGACTGAGAGACACCGGTCAGTGTACAGATCTCCCCCTGAGAGAGAGGGACTGAGAGACACCGGTCAGTGTACAGATCTCCCCCTGAGAGAGAGGGACTGAGAGACACCGGTCAGTGTACAGATCTCCCCCTGAGAGAGAGGGACTGAGAGACACCAGTCAGTGTACAGATCTCCCCCTGAGAGAGAGGGACTGAGAGACACCGGTCAGTGTACAGATCTCCCCCTGAGAGAGAGGGACTGAGAGACACCGGTCAGTGTAGAGATCTCCCCCTGACAGAGAGGGACTGAGAGACACCGGTCAGTGTACAGATCTCCCCCTGAGAGAGAGGGACTGAGAGACACCGGTCAGTGTACAGATCTCCCCCTGAGAGAGAGGGACTGAGAGACACCGGTCAGTGTACAGATCTCCCCCTGATAGAGAGGAACTGAGAGACACCGGTCAGTGTGCAGATATCCCCCCTGAGAGAGAGGGACTGAGAGACACCGGTCAGTGTACAGATCTCCCCCTGAGAGAGAGGGACTGAGAGACACCGGTCAGTGTACAGATCTCCCCCTGAGAGAGAGGGACTGAGAGACACCGGTCAGTGTACAGATCTCCCCCTGAGAGAGAGAGAGACTGAGAGACACCGGTCAGTGCACGGATCTCCCCCTGAGAGAGAGGGACTGAGAGACACCGGTCAGTGTACAGATCTGACCCTGAGAGAGAGGGACTGAGAGACACCGGTCAGTGTACAGATCTCCCCCTGAGAGAGAAGGACGGAGAGACACCGGTCAGTGTACAGATCTCCCCCTGACAGAGAGGGACTGAGAGACACCGGTCAGTGTACATATCTCCCCCTGAGAGAGAGGGACTGAGAGACACCGGTCAGTGTACAGATCTCCCCCTGAGAGAGAGAGAGACTGAGAGACACCGGTCAGTGCACGGATCTCCCCCTGAGAGAGAGGGACTGAGAGACACCGGTCAGTGTACAGATCTCCCCCTGAGAGAGAGAGAGACTGAGAGACACCGGTCAGTGCACGGATCTCCCCCTGAGAGAGAGGGACTGAGAGACACCGGTCAGTGCACGGATCTCCCCCTGAGAGAGAGGGACTGAGAGACACCGGTCAGTGTACAGATCTCTCCTTGACAGAGAGGGACTGAGAGACACTGGTCAGTGTACAGATCTCCCCCTGAGAGAGAGGGACTGAGAGACACCGGTCAGTGTACAGAGCTCCCCCTGATAGAGAGGAACTGAGAGACACCGGTCAGTGTGCAGATATCCCCCCTGAGAGAGAGGGACTGAGAGACACCGGTCAGTGTACAGATCTCCCCCTGAGAGAGAGGGACTGAGAGACACCGGTCAGTGTACAGATCTCCCCCTGAGAGAGAGGGACTGAGAGACACCGGTCAGTGTACAGATCTCCCCCTGAGAGAGAGGGACTGAGAGACACCGGTCAGTGTACAGATCTCCCCCTGACAGAGAGGGACTGAGAGACACCGGTCAGTGTACAGATCTCCCCCTGACAGAGAGGGACTGAGAGACACCGGTCAGTGTACAGATCTCCACCTGACAGAGAGGGACTGAGAGACACCGGTCAGTGTACAGATCTCCCCCTGAGAGAGAGGGACTGAGAGACACCGGTCAGTGTACAGATCTCCCCCTGAGAGAGAGGGACTGAGAGACACCGGTCAGTGTACAGATCTCCCCCTGAGAGAGAGGGACTGAGAGACACCAGTCAGTGTACAGATCTCCCCCTGAGAGAGAGGGACTGAGAGACACCGGTCAGTGTACAGATCTCCCCCTGAGAGAGAGGGACTGAGAGACACCGGTCAGTGTACAGATCTCCCCCTGAGAGAGAGGGTCTGAGAGACACCGGTCAGTGTACAGATCTCCCCCTGATAGAGAGGAACTGATAGACACCGGTCAGTGTGCAGATATCCCCCCTGAGAGAGAGGGACTGAGAGACACCGGTCAGTGTACAGATCTCCCCCTGAGAGAGAGGGACTGAGAGACACCGGTCAGTGTACAGATCTCCCCCTGACAGAGAGGGACTGAGAGACACCGGTCAGTGTACAGATCTCCCCCTGAGAGAGAGGGACTGAGAGACACCGGTCAGTGTACAGATCTCCCCCTGAGAGAGAGGGACTGAGAGACACCGGTCAGTGTACAGATCTCCCCCTGATAGAGAGGAACTGAGAGACACCGGTCAGTGTGCAGATATCCCCCCTGAGAGAGAGGGACTGAGAGACACCGGTCAGTGTACAGATCTCCCCCTGAGAGAGAGGGACTGAGAGACACCGGTCAGTGTACAGATCTCCCCCTGAGAGAGAGGGACTGAGAGACACCGGTCAGTGTACAGATCTCCCCCTGAGAGAGAGAGAGACTGAGAGACACCGGTCAGTGCACGGATCTCCCCCTGAGAGAGAGGGACTGAGAGACACCGGTCAGTGTACAGATCTGACCCTGAGAGAGAGGGACTGAGAGACACCGGTCAGTGTACAGATCTCCCCCTGAGAGAGAAGGACGGAGAGACACCGGTCAGTGTACAGATCTCCCCCTGACAGAGAGGGACTGAGAGACACCGGTCAGTGTACATATCTCCCCCTGAGAGAGAGGGACTGAGAGACACCGGTCAGTGTACAGATCTCCCCCTGAGAGAGAGGGACTGAGAGACACCGGTCAGTGTACAGATCTCCCCCTGAGAGCGAGGAACTGAGAGACACCGGTCAGTGTGCAGATATCCCCCCTGAGAGAGAGGGACTGAGAGACACCGGTCAGTGTACAGATCTCCCCCTGAGAGAGAGGGACTGAGAGACACCGGTCAGTGTACAGATCTCCCCCTGAGAGAGAGAGAGACTGAGAGACACCGGTCAGTGCACGGATCTCCCCCTGAGAGAGAGGGACTGAGAGACACCGGTCAGTGTACAGATCTCCCCCTGAGAGAGAGAGAGACTGAGAGACACCGGTCAGTGCACGGATCTCCCCCTGAGAGAGAGGGACTGAGAGACACCGGTCAGTGCACGGATCTCCCCCTGAGAGAGAGGGACTGAGAGACACCGGTCAGTGTACAGATCTCTCCTTGACAGAGAGGGACTGAGAGACACTGGTCAGTGTACAGATCTCCCCCTGAGAGAGAGGGACTGAGAGACACCGGTCAGTGTACAGAGCTCCCCCTGATAGAGAGGAACTGAGAGACACCGGTCAGTGTGCAGATATCCCCCCTGAGAGAGAGGGACTGAGAGACACCGGTCAGTGTACAGATCTCCCCCTGAGAGAGAGGGACTGAGAGACACCGGTCAGTGTACAGATCTCCCCCTGAGAGAGAGAGAGACTGAGAGACACCAGTCAGTGCACGGATCTCCCCCTGAGAGAGAGGGACTGAGAGACACCGGTCAGTGTACAGATCTCCCCCTGAGAGAGAGAGAGACTGAGAGACACCGGTCAGTGCACGGATCTCCCCCTGAGAGAGAGGGACTGAGAGACACCGGTCAGTGCACGGATCTCCCCCTGAGAGAGAGGGACTGAGAGACACCGGTCAGTGTACAGATCTCTCCTTGACAGAGAGGGACTGAGAGACACTGGTCAGTGTACAGATCTCCCCCTGAGAGAGAGGGACTGAGAGACACCGGTCAGTGTACAGAGCTCCCCCTGATAGAGAGGAACTGAGAGACACCGGTCAGTGTGCAGATATCCCCCCTGAGAGAGAGGGACTGAGAGACACCGGTCAGTGTACAGATCTCCCCCTGAGAGAGAGGGACTGAGAGACACCGGTCAGTGTACAGATCTCCCCCTGAGAGAGAGGGACTGAGAGACACCGGTCAGTGTACAGATCTCCCCCTGAGAGAGAGGGACTGAGAGACACCGGTCAGTGTACAGATCTCCCCCTGACAGAGAGGGACTGAGAGACACCGGTCAGTGTACAGATCTCCCCCTGACAGAGAGGGACTGAGAGACACCGGTCAGTGTACAGATCTCCACCTGACAGAGAGGGACTGAGAGACACCGGTCAGTGTACAGATCTCCCCCTGAGAGAGAGGGACTGAGAGACACCGGTCAGTGTGCAGATCTCCCCCTGAGACAGAGGGACTGAGAGACACCGGTCAGTGTACAGATCTCCCCCTGAGAGAGAGGGACTGAGAGACACCAGTCAGTGTACAGATCTCCCCCTGAGAGAGAGGGACTGAGAGACACCGGTCAGTGTACAGATCTCCCCCTGAGAGAGAGGGACTGAGAGACACCGGTCAGTGTACAGATCTCCCCCTGAGAGAGAGGGTCTGAGAGACACCGGTCAGTGTACAGATCTCCCCCTGATAGAGAGGAACTGATAGACACCGGTCAGTGTGCAGATATCCCCCCTGAGAGAGAGGGACTGAGAGACACCGGTCAGTGTACAGATCTCCCCCTGAGAGAGAGGGACTGAGAGACACCGGTCAGTGTACAGATCTCCCCCTGAGAGAGAGGGACTGAGAGACACCGGTCAGTGTACAGATCTCCCCCTGAGAGAGAGAGAGACTGAGAGACACCGGTCAGTGCACGGATCTCCCCCTGAGAGAGAGGGACTGAGAGACACCGGTCAGTGTACAGATCTGACCCTGAGAGAGAGGGACTGAGAGACACCGGTCAGTGTACAGATCTCCCCCTGAGAGAGAAGGACGGAGAGACACCGGTCAGTGTACAGATCTCCCCCTGACAGAGAGGGACTGAGAGACACCGGTCAGTGTACAGATCTCCCCCTGAGAGAGAGGGACTGAGAGACACCGGTCAGTGTTCAGATCTCCCCCTGAGAGAGAGGGACTGAGAGACACCGGTCAGTGTACAGATCTCCCCCTGAGAGAGAGGAACTGAGAGACACCGGTCAGTGTGCAGATATCCCCCCTGAGAGAGAGGGACTGAGAGACACCGGTCAGTGTACAGATCTCCCCCTGAGAGAGAGAGAGACTGAGAGACACCGGTCAGTGCACGGATCTCCCCCTGAGAGAGAGGGACTGAGAGACACCGGTCAGTGTACAGATCTCCCCCTGAGAGAGAGGGACTGAGAGACACCGGTCAGTGTACAGATCTCCCCCTGACAGAGAGGGACTGAGAGACACCGGTCAGTGTACAGATCTCCCCCTGAGAGAGAGGGACTGAGAGACACCGGTCAGTGTACAGATCTCCCCCTGAGAGAGAGGGACTGAGAGACACCGGTCAGTGTACAGATCTCCCCCTGATAGAGAGGAACTGAGAGACACCGGTCAGTGTGCAGATATCCCCCCTGAGAGAGAGGGACTGAGAGACACCGGTCAGTGTACAGATCTCCCCCTGAGAGAGAGGGACTGAGAGACACCGGTCAGTGTACAGATCTCCCCCTGAGAGAGAGGGACTGAGAGACACCGGTCAGTGTACAGATCTCCCCCTGAGAGAGAGAGAGACTGAGAGACACCGGTCAGTGCACGGATCTCCCCCTGAGAGAGAGGGACTGAGAGACACCGGTCAGTGTACAGATCTGACCCTGAGAGAGAGGGACTGAGAGACACCGGTCAGTGTACAGATCTCCCCCTGAGAGAGAAGGACGGAGAGACACCGGTCAGTGTACAGATCTCCCCCTGACAGAGAGGGACTGAGAGACACCGGTCAGTGTACATATCTCCCCCTGAGAGAGAGGGACTGAGAGACACCGGTCAGTGCACGGATCTCCCCCTGAGAGAGAGGGACTGAGAGACACCGGTCAGTGTACAGATCTCCCCCTGAGAGAGAGGGACTGAGAGACACCGGTCAGTGTACAGATCTCCCCCTGAGAGAGAGAGAGACTGAGAGACACCGGTCAGTGCACGGATCTCCCCCTGAGAGAGAGGGACTGAGAGACACCGGTCAGTGTACAGATCTCCCCCTGAGAGAGAGAGAGACTGAGAGACACCGGTCAGTGCACGGATCTCCCCCTGAGAGAGAGGGACTGAGAGACACCGGTCAGTGCACGGATCTCCCCCTGAGAGAGAGGGACTGAGAGACACCGGTCAGTGTACAGATCTCTCCTTGACAGAGAGGGACTGAGAGACACTGGTCAGTGTACAGATCTCCCCCTGAGAGAGAGGGACTGAGAGACACCGGTCAGTGTACAGAGCTCCCCCTGATAGAGAGGAACTGAGAGACACCGGTCAGTGTGCAGATATCCCCCCTGAGAGAGAGGGACTGAGAGACACCGGTCAGTGTACAGATCTCCCCCTGAGAGAGAGGGACTGAGAGACACCGGTCAGTGTACAGATCTCCCCCTGAGAGAGAGGGACTGAGAGACACCGGTCAGTGTACAGATCTCCCCCTGAGAGAGAGGGACTGAGAGACACCGGTCAGTGTACAGATCTCCCCCTGACAGAGAGGGACTGAGAGACACCGGTCAGTGTACAGATCTCCCCCTGACAGAGAGGGACTGAGAGACACCGGTCAGTGTACAGATCTCCACCTGACAGAGAGGGACTGAGAGACACCGGTCAGTGTACAGATCTCCCCCTGAGAGAGAGGGACTGAGAGACACCGGTCAGTGTACAGATCTCCCCCTGAGACAGAGGGACTGAGAGACACCGGTCAGTGTACAGATCTCCCCCTGAGAGAGAGGGACTGAGAGACACCAGTCAGTGTACAGATCTCCCCCTGAGAGAGAGGGACTGAGAGACACCGGTCAGTGTACAGATCTCCCCCTGAGAGAGAGGGACTGAGAGACACCGGTCAGTGTACAGATCTCCCCCTGAGAGAGAGGGTCTGAGAGACACCGGTCAGTGTACAGATCTCCCCCTGATAGAGAGGAACTGATAGACACCGGTCAGTGTGCAGATATCCCCCCTGAGAGAGAGCAACTGAGAGACACCGGTCAGTGTACAGATCTCCCCCTGAGAGAGAGGGACTGAGAGACACCGGTCAGTGTACAGATCTCCCCCTGACAGAGAGGGACTGAGAGACACCGGTCAGTGTACAGATCTCCCCCTGAGAGAGAGGGACTGAGAGACACCGGTCAGTGTACAGATCTCCCCCTGAGAGAGAGGGACTGAGAGACACCGGTCAGTGTACAGATCTCCCCCTGATAGAGAGGAACTGAGAGACACCGGTCAGTGTGCAGATATCCCCCCTGAGAGAGAGGGACTGAGAGACACCGGTCAGTGTACAGATCTCTCCCTGAGAGAGAGGGACTGAGAGACACCGGTCAGTGTACAGATCTCCCCCTGAGAGAGAGGGACTGAGAGACACCGGTCAGTGTACAGATCTCCCCCTGAGAGAGAGAGAGACTGAGAGACACCGGTCAGTGCACGGATCTCCCCCTGAGAGAGAGGGACTGAGAGACACCGGTCAGTGTACAGATCTGACCCTGAGAGAGAGGGACTGAGAGACACCGGTCAGTGTACAGATCTCCCCCTGAGAGAGAAGGACGGAGAGACACCGGTCAGTGTACAGATCTCCCCCTGACAGAGAGGGACTGAGAGACACCGGTCAGTGTACATATCTCCCCCTGAGAGAGAGGGACTGAGAGACACCGGTCAGTGTACAGATCTCCCCCTGAGAGAGAGGGACTGAGAGACACCGGTCAGTGTACAGATCTCCCCCTGAGAGCGAGGAACTGAGAGACACCGGTCAGTGTGCAGATATCCCCCCTGAGAGAGAGGGACTGAGAGACACCGGTCAGTGTACAGATCTCCCCCTGAGAGAGAGGGACTGAGAGACACCGGTCAGTGTACAGATCTCCCCCTGAGAGAGAGAGAGACTGAGAGACACCGGTCAGTGCACGGATCTCCCCCTGAGAGAGAGGGACTGAGAGACACCGGTCAGTGTACAGATCTCCCCCTGAGAGAGAGAGAGACTGAGAGACACCGGTCAGTGCACGGATCTCCCCCTGAGAGAGAGGGACTGAGAGACACCGGTCAGTGCACGGATCTCCCCCTGAGAGAGAGGGACTGAGAGACACCGGTCAGTGTACAGATCTCTCCTTGACAGAGAGGGACTGAGAGACACTGGTCAGTGTACAGATCTCCCCCTGAGAGAGAGGGACTGAGAGACACCGGTCAGTGTACAGAGCTCCCCCTGATAGAGAGGAACTGAGAGACACCGGTCAGTGTGCAGATATCCCCCCTGAGAGAGAGGGACTGAGAGACACCGGTCAGTGTACAGATCTCCCCCTGAGAGAGAGGGACTGAGAGACACCGGTCAGTGTACAGATCTCCCCCTGAGAGAGAGGGACTGAGAGACACCGGTCAGTGTACAGATCTCCCCCTGACAGAGAGGGACTGAGAGACACCGGTCAGTGTACAGATCTCCCCCTGACAGAGAGGGACTGAGAGACACCGGTCAGTGTACAGATCTCCACCTGACAGAGAGGGACTGAGAGACACCGGTCAGTGTACAGATCTCCCCCTGAGAGAGAGGGACTGAGAGACACCGGTCAGTGTACAGATCTCCCCCTGAGAGAGAGGGACTGAGAGACACCGGTCAGTGTACAGATCTCCCCCTGAGAGAGAGGGACTGAGAGACACCAGTCAGTGTACAGATCTCCCCCTGAGAGAGAGGGACTGAGAGACACCGGTCAGTGTACAGATCTGACCCTGAGAGAGAGGGACTGAGAGACACCGGTCAGTGTACAGATCTCCCCCTGAGAGAGAAGGACGGAGAGACACCGGTCAGTGTACAGATCTCCCCCTGACAGAGAGGGACTGAGAGACACCGGTCAGTGTACATATCTCCCCCTGAGAGAGAGGGACTGAGAGACACCGGTCAGTGTACAGATCTCCCCCTGAGAGAGAGGGACTGAGAGACACCGGTCAGTGTACAGATCTCCCCCTGAGAGAGAGGAACTGAGAGACACCGGTCAGTGTGCAGATATCCCCCCTGAGAGAGAGGGACTGAGAGACACCGGTCAGTGTACAGATCTCCCCCTGAGAGAGAGGGACTGAGAGACACCGGTCAGTGTACAGATCTCCCCCTGAGAGAGAGGGACTGAGAGACACCGGTCAGTGTACAGATCTCCCCCTGAGAGAGAGAGAGACTGAGAGACACCGGTCAGTGATCCCCCTGACAACGGAGTGCAGATCTCCCCCTGAGAGAGAGGGACAGAGAGGGACTGAGAGACACCGGTCAGTGTACAGATCCCCTGAGAGGGACTGAGAGACCTGAAGAGAGGGACTGAGAGATGCACTCCCCCTGATAGAGAGGAACTGAGAGACACCGGTCAGTGTGCAGATATCCCCCCTGAGAGAGAGGGACTGAGAGACACCGGTCAGTGTACAGATCTCCCCCTGAGAGAGAGGGACTGAGAGACACCGGTCAGTGTACAGATCTCCCCCTGAGAGAGAGGGACTGAGAGACACCGGTCAGTGTACAGATCTCCCCCTGACAGAGAGGGACTGAGAGACACCGGTCAGTGTACAGATCTCCCCCTGAGAGAGAGGGACTGAGAGACACCGGTCAGTGTACAGATCTCCCCCTGACAGAGAGGGACTGAGAGACACCGGTCAGTGTACAGATCTCCCCCTGAGAGAGAGGGACTGAGAGACACCGGTCAGTGTACAGATCTCCCCCTGAGAGAGAGGGACTGAGAGACACCGGTCAGTGTACAGATCTCCCCCTGAGAGAGAGGGACTGAGAGACACCAGTCAGTGTACAGATCTCCCCCTGAGAGAGAGGGACTGAGAGACACCGGTCAGTGTACAGATCTCCCCCTGAGAGAGAGGGACTGAGAGACACCGGTCAGTGTACAGATCTGACCCTGAGAGAGAGGGACTGAAGACACCGGTCAGTGTGCAGATTCCCCCTGAGAGAGAGGGACGAGAGACACCGGTCAGTGTACAGATCTCCCCCTGACAGAGAGGGACTGAGAGACACCGGTCAGTGTACATATCTCCCCCTGAGAGAGAGGGACTGAGAGACACCGGTCAGTGTACAGATCTCCCCCTGAGAGAGAGGGACTGAGAGACACCGGTCAGTGTACAGATCTCCCCCTGAGAGCGAGGAACTGAGAGACACCGGTCAGTGTGCAGATATCCCCCCTGAGAGAGAGGGACTGAGAGACACCGGTCAGTGTACAGATCTCCCCCTGAGAGAGAGGGACTGAGAGACACCGGTCAGTGTACAGATCTCCCCCTGAGAGAGAGAGAGACTGAGAGACACCGGTCAGTGCACGGATCTCCCCCTGAGAGAGAGGGACTGAGAGACACCGGTCAGTGTACAGATCTCCCCCTGAGAGAGAGAGAGACTGAGAGACACCGGTCAGTGCACGGATCTCCCCCTGAGAGAGAGGGACTGAGAGACACCGGTCAGTGCACGGATCTCCCCCTGAGAGAGAGGGACTGAGAGACACCGGTCAGTGTACAGATCTCTCCTTGACAGAGAGGGACTGAGAGACACTGGTCAGTGTACAGATCTCCCCCTGAGAGAGAGGGACTGAGAGACACCGGTCAGTGTACAGATCTCCCCCTGACAGAGAGGGACTGAGAGACACCGGTCAGTGTACAGATCTCCCCCTGAGAGAGAGGGACTGAGAGACACCGGTCAGTGTACAGATCTCCCCCTGAGAGAGAGGGACTGAGAGACACCGGTCAGTGTACAGATCTCCCCCTGAGAGCGAGGAACTGAGAGACACCGGTCAGTGTGCAGATATCCCCCCTGAGAGAGAGGGACTGAGAGACACCGGTCAGTGTACAGATCTCCCCCTGAGAGAGAGGGACTGAGAGACACCGGTCAGTGTACAGATCTCCCCCTGAGAGAGAGAGAGACTGAGAGACACCGGTCAGTGCACGGATCTCCCCCTGAGAGAGAGGGACTGAGAGACACCGGTCAGTGTACAGATCTCCCCCTGAGAGAGAGAGACTGAGAGACACCGGTCAGTGTACAGATCTGACCCTGAGAGAGAGGGACTGAGAGACACCGGTCAGTGTACAGATCTCCCCCTGAGAGAGAAGGACGGAGAGACACCGGTCAGTGTACAGATCTCCCCCTGACAGAGAGGGACTGAGAGACACCGGTCTGTGTACATATCTCCCCCTGAGAGAGAGGGACTGAGAGACACCGGTCAGTGTACAGATCTCCCCCTGAGAGAGAGGGACTGAGAGACACCGGTCAGTGTACAGATCTGACCCTGAGAGAGAGGGACTGAGAGACACCGGTCAGTGTACAGATCTCCCCCTGAGAGAGAAGGACGGAGAGACACCGGTCAGTGTACAGATCTCCCCCTGACAGAGAGGGACTGAGAGACACCGGTCAGTGTACATATCTCCCCCTGAGAGAGAGGGACTGAGAGACACCGGTCAGTGTACAGATCTCCCCCTGAGAGAGAGGGACTGAGAGACACCGGTCAGTGTACAGATCTCCCCCTGAGAGCGAGGAACTGAGAGACACCGGTCAGTGTGCAGATATCCCCCCTGAGAGAGAGGGACTGAGAGACACCGGTCAGTGTACAGATCTCCCCCTGAGAGAGAGGGACTGAGAGACACCGGTCAGTGTACAGATCTCCCCCTGATAGAGAGGAATTGAGAGACACCGGTCAGTGTGCAGATATCCCCCCTGAGAGAGAGGGACTGAGAGACACCGGTCAGTGTACAGATCTCCCCCTGAGAGAGAGGGACTGAGAGACACCGGTCAGTGTACAGATCTCCCCCTGAGAGAGAGAGAGACTGAGAGACACCGGTCAGTGCACGGATCTCCCCCTGAGAGAGAGGGACTGAGAGACACCGGTCAGTGTACAGATCTGACCCTGAGAGAGAGGGACTGAGAGACACCGGTCAGTGTACAGATCTCCCCCTGAGAGAGAAGGACGGAGAGACACCGGTCAGTGTACAGATCTCCTCCTGACAGAGAGGGACTGAGAGACACCGGTCAGTGTACAGATCTCCCCCTGAGAGAGAGGGACTGAGAGACACCGGTCAGTGTACAGATCTCCCCCTGAGAGAGAGGGACTGAGAGACACCGGTCAGTGTACAGATCTCCCCCTGAGAGAGAGGAACTGAGAGACACCGGTCAGTGTGCAGATATCCCCCCTGAGAGAGAGGGACTGAGAGACACCGGTCAGTGTACAGATCTCCCCCTGAGAGAGAGGGACTGAGAGACACCGGTCAGTGTACAGATCTCCCCCTGAGAGAGAGGGACTGAGAGACACCGGTCAGTGTACAGATCTCCCCCTGGGAGAGAGGGACTGAGAGACACCGATCAGTGTACAGATCTCCTCCTGAGAGAGAGGGACTGAGAGACACCGGTCAGTGTACAGATCTCCTCCTGAGGGAGAGGGACTGAGAGACACAGGTCAATGTACAGATCTCCCCCTGAGAGACACTGGTCAAGGTAGTAAAGTTTCAGACAATACCAGACCCCATTTTAAAAATATTTTCACTTCTGCGAGGTCAAATAAATTCCAGGCTATGCAGCAACAACTCTTGACCTATGGCAAACTTCATGGAAAGAAACTCATACTGGGCATTCTATAGGCCCCCTGGTAGCAGCAGAGATACAGAGGAGCAGATTGGGAGGCAGATTTTGGAAAGGTGCAAAAATAACAGGGTTGTTATCATGGGTGACTTTAACTTCCCTAATATTGATTGACACCTGATTAGCCCCAAGGGTGCAGATGGGGCAGAGTTTGTTAAGTGTGTCCAGGACAGATTCCTGTCACGGTATGTGGACAGGCCAACCAGTGTGAATGCCATACTAGATCTAGTATTAGGTAATGAACCAGGTCATGTCACAGATCTCTCAGTGGGTGAATATATGGGGGACAGTGACCACCGCTCCCTTGCATTTCACATTATCATGGAAAAGGATAAAATCAGAGAGGACAGGAAAATTTTTAATTGGGGAAGGGCAAATTATGAGGCTATAAGGCTAGAACTTCTGGGTGTGAATTGGGATGATGTTTTTGCAGGGAAATGTACTATGGGCATAGAACATAGAAGATAGATTAGTACAGCACATTACAGGCCCTTCGGCTCACAATGTTGTGCTGACCCTCAAACCCTGCCTCCCATATAAGCCCCCACCTTAAATTCCTCCATATACCTGTCTAGTAGTCTCTTAAACTTCACAAGTGTATCTGCCTCCACCACTGACTCAGGCAGTGCATTCCACGCACCCACCTTTCTCTGAGTAAAAAACCTTCCTCTAATATCCCCCTTGAACTTCCCACCCCTTACCTTAAAGCCATGTCCTCTCGTATTGAGCAGTGGTGCCCTGGGGAAGAGCTGCTGGCTATCCACTCTATCTATTCCTCTTATTATCTTGTACACCTCTATCATGTCTCCTCTCATCCTCCTTCTCTCCAAAGAGTTAAGCCCTAGATCCCTTAATGTGGTCAATATTTAGAGATCTCTTGCAGGATGTTAGGGATAAATTTGTCCCGGTGAGGAAGATAAGGAATGGTAGGGTGAAGGAACCATGGGTGACAAGTGAGGTGGAAAATCTAGTCAGGTGGAAGAAGGCAGCATACATGAGGTTTAGGAAGCAAGGATCAGATGGGTCTATTAAGGAATATAGAGAAGCAAGAAAGCAGCTTAAGAAGGGGCTGAGAAGAGCAAGAAGGGGGCATGAGAAGGCCTTGGCGAGTAGGGTAAAGGAAAACCCCAGGGCATTCTTCAATTATGTGAAGAACAAAAGGATGACAGGAGTGAAGGTAGGACCGATTAGAGATAAAGGAGGGAAGATGTGCCTGGAGGCTGCAGAAGTGAGCGAGGTTCTCAATGAATACTTCTCTTCGGTATTCACCAATGAGAGGGAACTTGATGATGGTGAGGACAATATGAGTGAGGTTGATGTTCTGGAGCATGCTGATATTAAGGGAGAGGAGGTGTTGGAGTTGTTAAAATACATTAGGACGGATAAATCCCCGGGGCCTGACGGAATATTCCCCAGGCTGCTCCATGAGGCGAGGGAAGAGATTGCTGAGCCTCTGGCTAGGATCTTTATGTCCTTGTTGTCCACGGGAATGATACCGGAGGATTGGAGGGAGGCGAATGTTGTCCCCTTGCTCAAAAAAGGTAGTAGGGATAGTTCGGGTAATTATAGACCAGTGGGCCTTACGTCTGTGGTGGGAAAGCTGTTGAAAAAGATTCTTAGAGATAGGATCTATGGGCATTTAGATAATCATGGTCTGATCAGGGACAGTCAGCATGGCTTTGTGAAGGGCAGATCGTGTCTAACAAGCCTGATAGAGTTCTTTGAAGAGGTGACCAGGCATATAGATGAGGGTAGTGCAGTGGATGTGATCTATATGGATTTTAGTAAGGCATTTGACAAGGTTCCACACAGTAGGCTTATTCAGAAAGTCAGAAGATATGGGATCCAGGGAGGTTTGGCCAGGTGGATTCAGAATTGGCTTGACTGCTGAAGGCAGAGGGTCGTAGTGGAGGGAGTACATTCAGACTGGAGGATTGTGACTAGTGGTGTCCCACAAGGATCTGTTCTGGGAGCTCTACTTTTCGTGATTTTTATTAACGACCTGGATGTCGGGGTAGAAGGGTGGGTTGGCAAGTTTGCAGACAACACAAAGGTTGGTGGTGCTGTAGATAGTGTAGAGGATTGTTGAAGGTTGCAGAGAGACATTGATAGGATGCAGAAGTGGGCTGAGAAGTGGCAGATGGAGTTCAACCCGGAGAAGTGTGAGGTGATACACTTTGGAAGGACAAACTCCAAGGCACAGTACAAAGTAAATGGCAGGATACTTGGTAGTGTGGAGGAGCAAAGAGATCTCGGCTTACATGTCCACAGATCTCTGAAAGTTGCCTCACAGGTAGATAGGGTAGTTAAGAAAGCCTATGGGGTGTTAGCTTTCATAAGTCAAGGGATATAGTTTAAGAGTCACAAGGTAATGATGCAGCTCTATAAAACTCTAGTTAGGCCACACTTGGAGTACTGTGTCCAGTTCTGGTCACCTCACTATAGGAAGGATGTGGAAGCATTGGAAAGGGTACAGAGGAGATTTACCAGGATGCTGCCTGGTTTAGAAAGTATGCATTATGATCAGAGATTAAGGGAGCTAGGGCTTTACTCTTTGGAGAGAAGGAGACATGATAGAGGTGTACAAGATAATAAGAGGAATAGATAGAGTGGATAGCCAGCGCCTCTTCCCCAGGGCACCATTGCTCAATACAAGAGGACATGGCTTTAAGGTAAGGGGTGGGAAGTTCAAGGGGGATATTAGAGCAAGGTTTTTTACTCAGAGAGTGGTTGGTGCGTGGAATGCACTGCCTGAGTCAGTGGTGGAGGCAGATACACTAGTGAAGTTTAAGAGACTACTAGACAGGTATATGGAGGAATCTAAGGTGGGGGTTATATGGAAGGCAGGGTTTGAGGGTCGGCACAACATTGTGGGCCGAAGGGCCTGTACTGTGCTGTACTGTTCTATGTTCTGGAAAAAGGAGGAAACTCCATCACTCAGACAGTGGCTGGCTGCATTAATGGATACTCTGCATCTAGACAGGATGAGATACGTTATCAAGGACAGACTCAAGGAATTTGAAAAAATCTGGCAACCATTAATGTTGTATTGAGAAGAGACAGACAGCTGAACTAAGTGTGGGGGGGGGCGGTAGGACCTAAACAGCACTTACGGGAGGGGTGAGGGGACAGGAGCGATGAGGGGAGGGAAGGGCAAAGCAGATGGGGTGGTAGGGTTTCATTTGGCTTTTGCTTGTTTACAATCCATAGGTTCATTTGACTTTCATTATGTTGTTATGAGAAAGCAAAGAAAAAAGAAGCGTTGTACTTCAGGACATTGTCGGTTGTGGTTAAGCTGATGTTGCTTCACAATGAAAATATTGGAAATGAGAGACACCGGTCAGTGTATAGATCTCCCCCTGACAGAGAGGGACTGAGAGACACTGGTCAGTGTACAGATCTCCCCCTGAGAGAGAGGGACTGAGGGACACCGGTCAGTGTACAGATCTCCCCCTGACAGAGAGGGACTGAGAGACACTGGTCAGTGTACAGATCTCCCCCTGAGAGAGAGGGACTGAGAGACACCGGTCAGTGTACAGATCTCCCCCTGAGAGAGAGGGACTGAGAGACACCGGTCAGTGTACAGATCTCCCCCTGAGAGAGAGGGACTGAGAGACACCGGTCAGTGTACAGATCTCCCCCTGAGAGAGAGGGACTGAGAGACACCGGTCAGTGTACAGATCTCCCCCTGAGAGAGAGGGACTGAGAGACACCGGTCAGTGTACAGATCTCCCCCTGAGAGAGAGGGACTGAGAGACACTGGTCAGTGTACAGATCTCCCCCTGAGAGAGAGGGACTGAGGGACACCGGTCAGTGTACAGATCTCCCCCTGACAGAGAGGGACTGAGAGACACCGGTCAGTGTACAGATCTCCCCCTGAGAGAGAGGGACTGAGAGACACCGGTCAGTGTACAGATCTCCCCCTGAGAGAGAGGGACTGAGAGACACCGGTCAGTGTACAAATCTCCCCCTGAGAGAGAGGGACTGAGAGACACCGGTCAGTGTACAGATCTCCCCCTGAGAGAGAGGGACTGAGAGACACCGGTCAGTGTACAGATCTCCCCCTGAGAGAGAGGGACTGAGAGACACCGGTCAGTGTACAGATCTCCCCCTGAGAGAGAGGGACTGAGAGACACCGGTCAGTGTACAGATCTCCCCCTGAGAGAGAGGGACTGAGAGAGACCGGTCAGAGTACAGATCTCCCCCTGAGAGAGAGGGACTGAGAGACACCGGTCAGTGTACAGATCTCCCCCTGAGAGAGAGAGACTGAGAGACACCGGTCAGTGTACAGATCTCCCCCTGAGAAAGAGAGACTGAGAGACACCGGTCAGTGTACAGATCTCCCCTGAGAGAGAGGGACTGAGAGACACCGGTCAGTGTACAGATCTCCCCCTGAGAGAGAGGGACTGAGAGACACCGGTCAGTGTACAGATCTCCCCCTGAGTGAGAGAGACCAGTCAGAGTACAGATCTCTCCCTGAAAGAGAGGGACTGAGAGACACCGGTCAGTGTACAGATCTCCCCCTGAGAGAGAGGGACTGTGAGACACCGGTCAGTGTACAGATCTCCCCCTGAGAGAGAGGGACTGAGAGACACCGGTCAGAGTACAGATCTCCCCCTGAGAGAGAGGGACTGAGAGACACCGGTCAGTGTACAGATCTCCCCTGAGAGAGAGGGACTGAGAGACACCGGTCAGAGTACAGATCTCCCCCTGAGAGAGAGGGACTGAGAGACACCGGTCAGTGTACAGATCTGACCCTGAGAAAGAGAGACTGAGAGACACCGGTCAGTGTACAGATCTCCCCCTGAGAGAGAGGGACTGAGAGACACCGGTCAGTGTACAGATCTCCCCCTGAGAGAGAGAGACTGACAGACACCGGTCAGTGTATAGATCTCCCCCTGAGAGAGAGGGACTGAGAGACACCGGTCAGTGTACAGATCTGACCCTGAGAAAGAGAGACTGAGAGACACCGGTCAGTGTACAGATCTCCCCTGAGAGAGAGGGACTGAGAGACACCGGTCAGTGTACAGATCTCCCCCTGAGAGAGAGGGACTGAGAGACACCGGTCAGTGTACAGATCTCCCCCTGAGAGAGAGGGACTGAGAGACACCGGTCAGTGTACACATCTCCCCCTGAGAGAGAGGGACTGAGAGACACCGGTCAGTGTACAGATCTCCCCCTGAGAGAGAGGGACTGAGAGACACCGGTCAGTGTACAGATCTCCCCCTGAGAGAGAGGGACTGAGAGACACCGGTCAGTGTACAGATCTCCCCCTGAGAGAGAGGGACTGAGAGAGACCGGTCAGTGTACAGATCTCCCCTGAGAGAGAGGGACTGAGAGACACCGGTCAGTGTACAGATCTCCCCTGAGAGAGAGGGACTGAGAGACACCGGTCAGTGTACAGATCTCCCCTGAGAGAGAGGGACTGAGAGACACCGGTCAGTGTACAGATCTCCCCCTGAGAGAGAGAGACTGACAGACACCGGTCAGTGTATAGATCTCCCCCTGAGAGAGAGGGACTGAGAGACACCGGTCAGTGTACAGATCTCCCCCTGAGAGAGAGGGACTGAGAGACACCGGTCAGTGTACAGATCTCCCCCTGAGAGAGAGGGACTGAGAGACACCGGTCAGTGTACAGATCTCCCCCTGAGAGAGAGGGACTGAGAGACACCGGTCAGTGTACAGATCTCCCCCTGAGAGAGAGGGACTGAGAGACACCGGTCAGTGTACAGATCTCCCCCTGAGAGAGAGGGACTGAGAGACACCGGTCAGTGTACAGATCTCCCCCTGAGAGAGAGGGACTGAGAGAGACCGGTCAGTGTACAGATCTCCCCTGAGAGAGAGGGACTGAGAGACACCGGTCAGTGTACAGATCTCCCCTGAGAGAGAGGGACTGAGAGACACCGGTCAGTGTACAGATCTCCCCTGAGAGAGAGGGACTGAGAGACACCGGTCAGTGTACAGATCTCCCCTGAGAGAGAGGGACTGAGAGACACCGGTCAGTGTACAGATCTCCCCCTGAGAGAGAGGGACTGAGAGACACCGGTCAGTGTACAGATCTCCCCCTGAGAGAGAGGGACTGAGAGACACCGGTCAGTGTACAGATCTCCCCCTGAGAGAGACCGGTCAGAGTACAGATCTCCCCCTGAGAGAGAGGGACTGAGAGACACCGGTCAGTGTACAGATCTGACCCTGAGAGAGAGAGACTGAGAGACACCGGTCAGTGTACAGATCTCCCCCTGAGAAAGAGAGACTGAGAGACACCGGTCAGTGTACAGATCTCCCCTGAGAGAGAGGGACTGAGAGACACCGGTCAGTGTACAGATCTCCCCCTGAGAGAGAGGGACTGAGAGACACCGGTCAGTGTACAGATCTCCCCCTGAGTGAGAGAGACCGGTCAGAGTACAGATCTCTCCCTGAAAGAGAGGGACTGAGAGACACCGGTCAGTGTACAGATCTCCCCCTGAGAGAGAGGGACTGTGAGACACCGGTCAGTGTACAGATCTCCCCCTGAGAGAGAGGGACTGAGAGACACCGGTCAGAGTACAGATCTCCCCCTGAGAGAGAGGGACTGAGAGACACCGGTCAGTGTACAGATCTCCCCTGAGAGAGAGGGACTGAGAGACACCGGTCAGAGTACAGATCTCCCCCTGAGAGAGAGGGACTGAGAGACACCGGTCAGTGTACAGATCTCCCCCTGAGAGAGAGGGACTGAGAGACACCGGTCAGTGTACAGATCTCCCCCTGAGAGAGAGGGACTGAGAGACACCGGTCAGTGTACAGATCTCCCCCTGAGAGAGAGGGACTGAGAGACACCGGTCAGTGTACAGATCTCCCCCTGAGAGAGAGGGACTGAGAGACACCGGTCAGTGTACAGATCTCCCCCTGAGAGAGAGGGACTGAGAGACACTGGTCAGTGTACAGATCCCCCTGAGAGAGAGGGACTGAGAGACACCGGTCAGTGTACAGATCTCCCCCTGAGAGAGAGAGACTGACAGACACCGGTCAGTGTACAGATCTCCCCCTGAGAGAGAGGGACTGAGAGACACCGGTCAGTGTACAGATCTGACCCTGAGAAAGAGAGACTGAGAGACACCGGTCAGTGTACAGATCTCCCCTGAGAGAGAGGGACTGAGAGACACCGGTCAGTGTACAGATCTCCCCCTGAGAGAGAGGGACTGAGAGACACCGGTCAGTGTACAGATCTCCCCTGAGAGAGAGGGACTGAGAGACACCGGTCAGTGTACAGATCTCCCCTGAGAGAGAGGGACTGAGAGACACCGGTCAGTGTACAGATCTCCCCTGAGAGAGAGGGACTGAGAGACACCGGTCAGTGTACAGATCTCCCCTGAGAGAGAGGGACTGAGAGACACCGGTCAGTGTACAGATCTCCCCCTGAGAGAGAGGGACTGAGAGACACCGGTCAGTGTACAGATCTCCCCCTGAGAGAGAGGGACTGAGAGACACCGGTCAGTGTACAGATCTCCTCTGAGAGAGAGGGACTGAGAGACACCGGTCAGTGTACAGATCTCCCCTGAGAGAGAGGGACTGAGAGACACCGGTCAGTGTACAGATCTCCCCTGAGAGAGAGGGACTGAGAGACACCGGTCAGTGTACAGATCTCCCCCTGAGAGAGAGGGACTGAGAGACACCGGTCAGTGTACAGATCTCCCCCTGAGAGAGAGGGACTGAGAGAGACCGGTCAGAGTACAGATCTCCCCCTGAGAGAGAGGGACTGAGAGACACCGGTCAGTGTACAGATCTGACCCTGAGAGAGAGAGACTGAGAGACACCGGTCAGTGTACAGATCTCCCCCTGAGTGAGAGAGACCGGTCAGAGTACAGATCTCTCCCTGAAAGAGAGGGACTCAGAGACACCGGTCAGTGTAAAGATCTCCCCTGAGAGAGAGGGACTGAGAGACACCGGTCAGTGTACAGATCTCCCCTGAGAGAGAGGGACTGAGAGACACCAGTCAGTGTACAGATCTCCCCTGAGAGAGAGGGACTGAGAGAGACCGGTCAGAGTACAGATCTCCCCCTGAGAGAGAGGGACTGAGAGACACCGGTCAGTGTACAGATCTGACCCTGAGAGAGAGAGACTGAGAGACACCGGTCAGTGTACAGATCTCCCCCTGAGTGAGAGAGACCGGTCAGAGTACAGATCTCTCCCTGAAAGAGAGGGACTGAGAGAGACCGGTCAGTGTACAGATCTCCCCCTGAGAGAGAGAGACTGAGAGACACCGGTCAGTGTACAGATATCCCCCTGAGAGAGAGGGACTGAGAGACACTAGTCAGTGTACAGATCTCTCCCTGAGAGAGAGGGACTGAGAGACACCGGTCAGTGTACAGATCTCCCCCTGAGAGAGAGGGACTGAGAGACACCGGTCAGTGTACAGATCTCCCCCTGAGAGAGAGGGACTGAGAGACACCGGTCAGTGTACAGATCTCCCCCTGAGAGAGAGGGACTGAGAGACACCGGTCAGTGTACAGATCTCCCCCTGAGAGATGGATGGGGGGTGGGTGTGTGCTTCGAGACTGCTGATTTTAATCCACTTCTGTTTTTCAGGAATACGCTGATTCAATGGATGACACCTCGAACCAGTTTGCCGAGTTGAGGATCTCGATTTACGGCAACAGTCCCGGCGAGTGGGACCAGCTCGCCTCCTGGTTTTACGACCAGCAAGTCTGCTCGCGCAAGATCCGCTGGATGATTCAGGTTCCCCGGATCTAGTGAGTAATCCCACGGGAGAATCCAGGCCTGGGGGTGTCGCCGCGCCGTGCCCGAGCTGGGGATTCGGGAGTGAGAGCTGAGAGCTGAGGAAGGGGCGGGGAACAGTGTCGGGGGAGGGAGAGGTGCATTTCCAGTCAATGCCTCCAGCTCTCCCTTGCCCTGCAGTGCTCTCCCACTCCTCAGCCTGCTCTCTCCCTGGGCCGCCTTTCACTCCAACCTGGCCTCGGCCGACTCCTACCTCCGTCCCCAATCCTCTCTCCCTCCTGACCCCTCTCCCTCTCTCACTCTCTGTTACCTTCGTTCGCAGCCCCTGTCTCTGTCCCTCTCTCCCTACAGCCCTCGGCCCCGCCAAACAGAGTAATTAGTTTGTGTGGATGCTGTGTGATGTACCCCACCCCGCCCAAATAATGGACAATACACCAGATACAATTAAATGAATTACAGTTTATAGATATTACTGGAACTATATAATTAATAGAGATAAAATATAAAAGGCGCCAAGCTTATCAAAGTTCAATCTCTTCGTGCACAAACAGTTGGAGCTCTTGTAACGATCCCCTCTTCACCAGTCGATCCCCTCTGACCACCTCGACCCGCCGCCTGGGACCAACCACGGTGGTCGACCAGACGCTCCACGCGAGTCCGTCTCCGTCTCCTCTCCTCGCCGAAGACCCTGGACCTCGGACTCCCGCTCAGAGTCGGACCCCGTTAGCCGGCTCACAGCACCTTGTCCATTCTCTCTCTCTCCATCGCGCCTCTGCCCCCAAAAACCCGCGTATCACAATAACTTACAGACACACTAGAAAAGATAACATCTATCCCAATTGACACACATCGAAGCTGCTGGTGAACGCAGCAGGCCAGGCAGCATCTCTGGGATCTCGACCCGAAACGTCGACTGTACCTCTTCCTAGAGATGCTGCCTGGCCTGCTGCGTTCACCAGCAACTTTGATGTCTGTTGCTTGAATTTCCAGCGTCTGCAGTATTCCTGTTGCTTGCATCTATCCCAATTGGTTCATTCTCTCTCTTATCAGTAATGTAACCCAAACAAGCTGCTAGCAGGAGAACTTTCTCAGCTTTGAACATAACAAAGAAGCCATTTTAATTAGCCTACGCAGTAACGTAAAAGAAGAAACCCCTTACATTCGTCTAACCTTCCCTCACAATCCCCACGCGCCTCTCTCTCTTCCAGCTCTTTAACCTTTCCTCATAACCCCCATCTCTGTCCTTCACTCTCTCTCCTTCCCCTCAAGACCCCCTCTCCATCCCGCACTCCCTCTCACTCTATCTCTCTCCCTTGCACTCATTGTCTCAGCCCCAGTCTCCCTGCCCGCTCTCATCTCTCTCTCACACACTGTCTGCCGATCCCTCACTCTGCCCCCCCTCTCTTTCTCACCCACCCTTCATCTCTCTGTTCATTTCTTTCTGTCGCTCTCACAGTAACCTGCACTCTCGCAAAAAACACCTTCTCCACTCTCTCTCTCTCTCTCTTTTGATCTCTCTCTCTTTCGATCTCTCTCTCTCACACACACACAATAGCGTCTCTTTTCCACACCCTGAAAATCACCCCTCTCCCTCTCACTCCCACACACTCCCTGTCTCACACGGACACACACACACACACACACACACACACACACACACACACACACACACAAACACTATGGTCCATCTCCCCCACCTAGCACAATCAACACGCTCTTTCCCGCAGACACAGCAAATCCCCCTCCTCACAGACAGTAACGTCCCTCACCTACGCTCCCTCCCCCGCACACACAGCTCGTACCCAGCACTCTCCCCGACGTGGACAGCAAACACCACAGTAGCCCCTCTGTCATTCTCCCCCACACTAACCGCTCTCTCCCTCGTTCCCCCAGAGTAACCCCTCTCTCCCTCTTTCCCCCCACAGTAACCCCACTCTCCCTCCTTCCCCCCACAGTAACCCCCTCTCTCTCTCGTTCCCCCCACAGTAACCCGTCTCTCTCGTTCCACCCACAGTAACCCCTCTCTCCCTCGTTCCTCCCACAGTAACCCCCTCTCTCTCCTTCCCCCCACAGTAACCCCTCTCTCTCCTTCCCCCCACAGTAACCCCCTCTCTCTCTCGTTCCCCCCACAGTAACCCGTCTCCCTCGTTCCTCCCACAGTAACCCCTCTCTCCCTCGTTCCTCCCACAGTAACCCCCTCTCTCTCCTTCCCCCCACAGTAACACCTCTCTCTCTCGTTCCCCCCACAGTAACCCCCTCTCTCTCCTTCCCCCCACAGTAACCCCTCTCTCTCCTTCCCCCCACAGTAACCCCCTCTCTCTCTCGTTCCCCCCACAGTAACCCGTCTCCCTCGTTCCTCCCACAGTAACCCGTCTCTCCCTCGTTCCTCCCACAGTAACCCCTCTCTCTCTCCTTCCCCCCACAGTAACACCTCTCTCTCTCCTTCCCCCCACAGTAACACCTCTCTCTCTCGTTCCCCCCACAGTAACCCGTCTCTCTCGTTCCACCCACAGTAACCCGTCTCTCCCTCGTTCCCCCCACAGTAACCCCCCTCTCTCCTTCCCCCCACAGTAACCCCTCTCTCTCTCCTTCCCCCCACAGTAACACCTCTCTCTCTCGTTCCCCCCACAGTAACCCGTCTTTCTCTCGTTCCCCCCACAGTAACACCTCTCTCTCCTTACCCCCACAGTAACCCCTCTCTCTCTCCTTCCCCCCACAGTAACACCTCTCTCTCTCATTCCCCCCACAGTAACCCGTCTTTCTCTCGTTCCTCCCACAGTAACCCCCTCTCTCTCCTTCCCCCCACAGTAACACCTCTCTCTCTCGTTCCCCCCACAGTAACCCGTCTCTCTCGTTCCACCCACAGTAACCCGTCTCTCTCGTTCCACCCACAGTAACCCGTCTCTCCCTCGTTCCTCCCACAGTAACCCCCTCTCTCTCCTTCCCCGCACAGTAACACCTCTCTCTCTCCTTCCCCCCACAGTAACACCTCTCTCTCTCCTTCCCCCCACAGTAACACCTCTCTCTCTCCTTCCCCCCACAGTAACCCCCTCTCTCTCCTTCCCCCCACAGTAACCCCTCTCTCTCTCCTTCCCCCCACAGTAACACCTCTCTCTCTCGTTCCCCCCACAGTAACCCGTCTTTCTCTCGTTCCCCCCACAGTAACACCTCTCTCTCCTTACCCCCACAGTAACACCTCTCTCCCTCGTTCTCTCCCACATTAACCCCTCTCTCTCTCGTTCCCCCCACAGTAACCCGTCTTTCTCTCGTTCCCCCCACAGTAACCCCTCTCTCTCTCCTTCCCCCCACAGTAACACCTCTCTCTCTCGTTCCCCCCACAGTAACCCGTCTTTCTCTCGTTCCCCCCACAGTAACACCTCTCTCTCCTTCCCCCCACAGTAACACCTCTCTCCCTCATTCTCTCCCACATTAACCCCTCTCTCTCTCGTTCCCCCCACAGTAACCCGTCTTTCTCTCGTTCCCCCCACAGTAACCCCTCTCTCTCTCCTTCCCCCCACAGTAACACCTCTCTCTCTCGTTCCCCCCACAGTAACCCGTCTCTCTCGTTCCCCCCCACAGTAACCCGTCTCTCCCTCGTTCCCCCCACAGTAACCCATCTCTCTCTCATTCTCTCCCACAATAACCCCTCTCCCCCTCGTTCACCCCCACAGTAACGTGTTTTACAAGCTTGGGAAGGTACAGTGTTTCGCTGAGGTGCTCGACAACTTGTTCCGGCCCATCTTTGAAGCCACCCTCTACCCGAACAAGCACAAGAAACTGCATCTGTTCTTCAAATATGTGAGTGTCATTGCTCAGCAGTTTCCCTGGCATGTGTGGGAGGGGGAGGCTTTGGCTGCCCAAACCCCTCCCCAGTCTGTGACTCAGGAGGTCCCGGAGATTTCAAATCTTTTCTTTTCCCATCTCCCTCCCTCCCTCCCCATTCTCACCCCTCTCCCCATCTCCCTCTCTCCCCTCTCCCCCCTCCCTTCCTCTCTCCCCCTCCCCCACACCCCCTCTCTCTCCCTTCCCCCCTCTCTCCCCCTTCCCCCTCTCTCTCCCCCCTCTCTCCCCATCTCCCCCTCCCCCTCCCCCTCTCTCCCCTCTTCCCTTCCCCCCCTCTTTCCCCTCTCTCCCCCCGCTTCCCCTCTCTCCCCCCCTCCCCCTCCCTCCCTCTCTCTCCCCTGTATTCCCTTCTCCCCCATCTCGCCCCTCCACCCTCTCTCTCTCCCCTCCCCCTCTCTCTGTCCCCCTCCTCCTCTCTCTCTCCCCCTCCCCCTCTCTCCCCCCCTCCCTCCCCCAGATTACAGCCTTCGACAGTGTGGACGATGAATCGAAGACGGACGAGGGCTTCTTCCCCGAGCTCCCCCAGCCGGAGGAATGGAGCTTGAAGAAAAACCCTCCCTACAGCTACTACCAGTTCTACATGCTGAGTAACATTAGCATCCTCAACCAGCTGCGCAGGTACCGAGCGGCGCCCGGCCTGGCCGAGGGGCACCAGGGTGCGACAGCTGGCGGGGGGGGGAGAGGGAGGGAGGGCAGGAGGAGAGGAACAGAGAGAGAGACATGTGGAGGGAGAAAGAGGGTAAAGAGAGATGTGGAGGGGGGAGAGGGGGCGAGAGAAAGGGGGAGGGAAAGAGAGAAGAGAGGGAAGAGATGTGGAGAGGGAGAGAGAGGGGGCAAGGGGAGCAAGAAAGAGAGGGAGGGTGAGAGAGAGGGGGAGAGATGTGGAGAGAGAGGTAAAGACAAAGTGTGCAGCAAGGGAGGGTGGAGAGACACGGGTGGTGCTGAGAGTGGGGGGAGAGATGTAGAGAGCAGAGAGGAGTGGGGAGAGAGGGAGAGAGTGAGGGTTGGGAAGAGGGAGAAAGAGCGGGTAGAGAGACGGGGGGGGGGCGTGGAGGAGAAGGCAGGCTGAGAGACCAGAGAGAGGAGGGAGAGGAGTTGAGAGAGGAGAGAAGGGAGTGGGGAGAGAGGGAGGAGAGAGGGGGGAGAGAGAGAGAGAGAGTGGGTGGGAGGAGGCACCGAATGCAGAAGAGAAGTAGGGAGGGGGAGAGGCATTATAAAGGGAAAGGAGTGTGAGGGCAGAGGGAAGGTTGGGGAGAGGGAGGCAGTGTGGAGTGGGTTACGACAGTGGGGGGTAAAGTGGGGAGAGAGTATGGGGAGAGGCGTTATAAAGGGAAAGGAGTGTGAGGGGCAGAGAGAGAGAGTGCGGGCGTAAGCGGGGAGAGGGGAGTGTGCTGCTGTAATGTTGTATCAGGTTTGCAACTTTCAAGGAGTGGTGACCGGTTGGGGGTTGGGGTGGTGAGTGCCTTATTCCGATAGTCAAAACTCGCTCCGTCGTGATCGGTTGGTTTAGAAACTGCATCGACTCGTCCCAGGAACACGATCACACACGGGGAGGACACGCTCAATCGCATGCATGCGCACACAGACACACAGACACACACACACACAGACACACACACACACACACACACACACACACACACACACACACACACACACACACACACACACACACACACAGACACACACACACACACACACACACACACACACACACACACACACACACACACACACACACACAGACACACACACACACAGACACAAACACACACACAGACACACACACACACACACATACACAAAGACACACACACACAGACACACACACACACACACACACACACACACTCACGCACGCACACAGACACACAGACACACACGCGCACGCTCACCATCTCTGACTCACGCACGCGTGCCCAGGCTGTGACACTCTCTAACCACACACAATGTCACCTGTACAGACAGCGCAACATGAACACCTTCCTGTATCGGCCTCACTGTGGGGAGGCCGGCTCCCACACACACCTGGTCGATGGATTCCTGACAGCCGACAACATTTCCCACGGACTGCGCCTCAAAAAGGTATAAAGTCAAGGATGGGGGGGGGACACAGTGGGGGTGATGTAGAGGGAGCTCCACACTGTGTCTGACCCGTGTCCCGGGAGCGCTCGGTGCCCACACTGGGGATAGTGGGGGGGGGGACACAGTGCGGGTGATGTAGAGGGAGCTCCACACTGTGTCTGACCCGTGTCCCGGGAGCGCTCGGTGCCCACACTGGGGATAAAGTGGGGGGACACACTGTGGGGGTGATGTAGAGGGAGCTCCACACCGTGTCTGACCCGTGTCCCGGGAGCGCTCGGTGTCTACACTGGGGATAAAGTGGGGGGGACACGCACTGTGGGGGTGATGTAGAGGGAGCTCCACACTGTGTCTGACCCGTGTCCCGGGAGCGCTCGGTGCCTACACTGGGGATAAAGTGGGGGGGGACACGCACTGTGGGGGTGATGTAGAGGGAGCTCCACACCGTGTCTGACCCGTGTCCCGGGAGCGCTCAGTGTCCACACTGAGGATAAAGAGGGGGGGGACACACAGTGACATGGATTGTGTGGGTGGGTTTCATGATACACACAATTAAACCATTTTCTCTTTTTCTTCTTCTTCTTCCTTACATCCTTCTCTCCTTCTTTCTTTCTTTATCCCCTCCATCTCCCTCTCCGCCCTCCCACTTTCTGTCTCCCTTTTTCTTCTTCTCCACCCCTTCTCTTCTTTTTTCCCTCTCCATCCCGCTCTCTTCCCCATCCCTTCCCCCTCTCCTTCTCCACTCCCTCCGTATCCCTTACTGTCTCTCTCCACCTTCCTTTTCTGTCTCCCACTCCCTCCCATCTCCCCATTTCTCTCTCCTACTGTCTCACTGACTCTCTCTCTGTCCTCCCTTCCCTACCTCTCTCTCCTCCTCCCTCTCTCTCTCATCTGCCTCTCTCTTCCCCCCTCCCAGGACCCTGCCCTCCAGTATCTCTACTACCTGGCACAGGTGCCCATTGCCATGTCTCCGCTCAGCAACAACAGCCTGTTCCTCGAGTACAGCCAGAGTCCCTTCCTCCAATTCTTCCAGACCGGCCTCCAGGTCTCACTCTCCACCGATGACCCTCTGCAGTTTCACTACACCAAGGTCGGTCCCCGCGCGCTCCTCCCCGGCTGCGATCCTGTGCGTCCGTTCGAGGGCTGGCGGTTAGCTCGTCGTACGTAGTAGCGATGTAATGCAGTGCGGGCACGAGGCAGATGCTGGAGATTCCAGCGACGCACACCAAACGCTGGAGGAATTCAGCAGGCCGGGCAGCGTCTGTCGGAAAGAGTCAACAGTCGAGGTTTCAGGCTGAGACCCTTCATTGGGACTGGAGAATAGAGAGGAGAAGTCAGAGTAGCGAGGTGGGGGGATATGAGGAGGAAGTACAAGGTGGTCGGTGATAGGTGAATCCCGCAGAGGGGGAGGGGTTATTTTACTCTCCGGGTTCCTCAGAGTCTTAAGGCTGATTTATACTTCTGCGTAGTAGCCTACTACACTACTATGAGCATTTATACTTGTGCGTTGGTGTGTACTAGTGAGCATTTACACTTGTGCATTGGTGTGTACTTGTGAGCATTTATACTTGTGCGATGGTGTGTACTCATGAGCATTTATACTTGTGCGTTGGTGTGTACTAGTCAGCATTTACACTTGTGCATTGGTGTGTACTCGTGAGCATTTATACTTGTGCGATGGTGTGTACTCGTGAGCATTTATACTTGTGTGTTGGTGTGTACTCGTGAGCATTTATACTTGTGCGATGGTGTGTACTCGTGAGCATTTATACTTGTGTGTTGGTGTGTACTCGTGAGCATTTACACTTGTGCGTTGGTGTGTACTCGTGAGCATTTATACTTGTGCGATGGTGTGTACTCGTGAGCATTTATACTTGTGCGTTGGTGTGTACTAGTGAGCATTTACACTTGTGCATTGGTGTGTACTCATGAGCATTTATACTTGTGCGATGGTGTGCACTCGTGAGCATTTATACTTGTGCGTTGGTGTGTACTAGTGAGCATTTACACTTGTGCATTGGTGTGTACTCGTGAGCATTTATACTTGTGCGATGGTGTGCACTCGTGAGCATTTATACTTGTGTGATGGTGTGTACTTGTGAGCATTTATACTTGTGCGATGGTGTGTTAGTGAGCATTTACACTCGTGTGTTGGTGTGTCTGCATCACTCTGCAATTCACCACCACCAAAACGCTGGCTGGCGGTGGGGTTTCTATGCCAATGTGTTGAGTTTCTTCATGCTGAAACTCAAACTTCAAACAATGGCGACTGAAACTGAAGGAGGGTGAATTTTCTGTGCTTGTCCGGACACTGAGAGACACGGACGAGGAAACGCATTTCAAATATTTTTGGATGTCGGCAGGTAGATTTGACAATTTGGTTCATCGCCTCCCGCCATTTATTTCGCATCAGTGTACGCACAGTATACTCAGAGACTGGCAATCACCATTCGAGTTTTAGCTTCAGGTGGAAGTCAACAGGCTGTAGCAGCTAGCTACAAACTGGCATCAAGCACAGGGCCCTACATAATTTCGGAGGTCTGTGCAGCTTTATGCAAAGCATTGCAGCCAGAGTTCCTTCCCTGCCCTTCAGTCGCCCAATGGGAAGCTACTGCAGCGTAGGAGGAAATGCGATGCTACCAAGCGGACCAATCACAGTTGTTGCGGTCTGCGTCGCTGCGATGCGTAGTTACATTTTTGGGGAGGGGCGAACCAGGCTACGGCGTAGGGTTCGCGGCTACGCCGTGCCTATGGTGTTGATTTGACGCACAAGTATAAGGTGGCCTAGAGTCACCAGTTTCACTCCTGAATCTCTCAGTTCATTATTAGACAGATCCAGCTCTGTCAGTGAGCGGTTTGTACTGAGAGCAGAGGTGAGATCCACAACACCAGCAGCTGTGAGACCGACACACCGCAGACTGTGGATCAGAGAGAGATGAGAAGTTAAATCCCGGGGTTTATTAATCCCACTTTCACCAGTACCCACGGTACTTATTGGTGCTGCACACACAAAATGCTGGGGGAGCTCGGCAGCTGCTACGGGAAATAGTGCCATCAACGTTTCCAGTCAAAACCCTTCAGCGGGGCAGCGGATTTAAAAAAAAGATGGGGAGCAGATTGAAAAGGTGGGAGGAGAGGAGAGAGAAAAACACAGAAGGTGACGGGTGAAACCAGCAGTGCGGAGGGATGAAGTAAAGAACAGGGAAGTTGATCAGTGAAAGAAATCCCAGTTGGACCTCCTTACTCGCGAGTCCCGCACGCGCGAATTCAACCAGCCGCGAATCGGGGAGAACCTGGAAGTCCTCTCCCCAGCGCTCATCGTTCGAGCGTTGTTTGCCTCGTTCATTCACCACTTTGTTTCTGTGAAAAAATGTCTCCTGAAAAGGCCCCAAATCCTCGGCTTTGCATATCGCCTGTTGCCGGGGCCGGGGGTCGAAACACTCGGCAGAGACGGTGCTCGGTGCTTGGTGTCGGAGAGCTGGTCGGAGGCTCGGCGTTTTTCGGACGGACTCGGAGTCGGACTGTGGTCGGATGCTTCCGGGATGCTGCATCGGCAAGTTGGCGGCACTGGAGGTTCACCGTCTGCGTGAGATGATGGGACTTGCGAGAGACTTTGAGACTTTTACTGTGCCATGGTCTGTTCTGATCAAATTACGGTATCGTTTTGCACTGTTGTAACTACATGTTATAATTATGTGTTTTTGTTAGTTTTAAGTCAGTTTGTCATGTGTTTTCGTGATATCATTCTGGAAAAACATTTTATCATTTCTTAATGCATGCATTACTAAATGACAATAAAAGGGGACTGCCTGTCCTCATAATCATAATAATCATCATCATCATAATAATAATTACGTGGTCAAAGCAATTTCTCGAAGGCTAAGAGCTATCTCTCGCCGAGCAGGTAGAAATATTAGATCTTTTGAAAACTGGCATGCTGCACTCCGAAGTGGGCCGTAAGGTGGGTAAGAATGAATCAAGCACTCGCACAATAAATCAGAAGGAAGCTGAGATTCGTGGAAGTGTTAGTGCCAGGGATGGCTGGCTGGCTACGTAAAGCACTACAACCGCAAGAACTTACGGATCACGGGAGAATCGGGATTGGCTGACGCCGAGGCAGCATCAGCATTCCCAGAAGAGCTGCGATGGCTGCGTCTGTATGGACTTCTTTTCCTTGCCATTATTCTGGTCATTTGGTGGGGGAGTCTGGTACGAGAGGGCATTGGCTTAAGGATTGAAGGGCACCCATTCAGAGCAGAGATGCGAAGAAATTTTTTTAGCCAGAGGGTGGTAAATCTATGGAATTTGTTGCCACAGGTGGCAGTGGAGGCCAAGTCATTTAGATTTAGATTATGAGAACACTCAGTCCTCGTTTATTGTCATTTAGAAATGCATACATGCATTAAGAAATGACACCAAGTCCCTCCAGAGTGATATAACACAAAAACAGGACAAACCAAAGACTAACAGTGACAGAACCACATAATTATAACATATAGTTACAACAGTGCAAAACAATACCGTAATTTGATAAAGAGCAGAGCATGGGCACGGTAAAAACAAGTCTCAGGTCCCGATCGACTCCCGAGTCCCCGATAGCAGGCGGCAAAAGGGAGAAACTCCCTGCCGTAAACCTCCAAGGCACCGACAATTTGCCGATGCCTTGGAAACAGCCGACACTGAGTCCATCCGTCCGAAAACTTCGAGCCTCCGACCAGCCTCTCTGATACAGCCTCCCGAGTGCCATCCTCTGCCGAGCGCCTTTGACCTCGCCCCGGCCGCTGAAACAAGCAAAGCCGAGGACTCGGGGCCTTCCCCTCCGGAGATTCCGGTTACCACACAGTAGCAGCGGCAGCAAAGCGGGAATTTCGGAAGTTTTCCAGATGTTCCTCCGTACTCTCACCTCCGTCTCCATCAAATCAGGATTGTGCACGGTCCCCTACTTGACAGATTACACAGATTAAGGCAGAGATTGATAGGTATCTGAGTAGCCAGGGCATCAAAGGTTGTGGTGAGAAGGCGGGGGAGTGGGGCCAAATGGGAGAATGGATCAGCTCATGATAAAATGGCGGAGCAGACTCGATGGGCCGAATGGCCGACTTCTGCTCCTTTGTCTTTTGGTCTATTCCCTAAACAATACAGTATAACAACTACTTACGTAGCATTTACCTTGTATTGGGTATTATAAGTCAATGGAACGGAAACACCGCAGGCAGCGGGTCCTGTGCTGCCCTGGGTCCTAAAGTCCACCGGCACTGAGACAGGTTAAATCAGGGACTTCAGCATCCGCGTTTATTTTTTTGGGTATCCGCGGGGGGGGGTGCGGTTCTCGGAACCAATCCCTTGTGGATGAGGAGGGCCGACTGTACTGGGCTGGAGAAGCGGGGAGTCTGATAGGAGAGGACGGAAGTCTGATGGAAGAGCTGGGAAGTTAGTTGGTGAAAGAGATACAGGGCTGGAGAAGGCGGGAGGGGGGGTCTGATAGGAGAGGACGGAGGGCCATGGGAGAAAGAAAACAAGGTAAGAGAGAGATGGCAGCCCAGAAGCTTCTCAGAGGCCGTCAGGCAAGCGGGCATAGGTGCAACAGGGTGGTGGGGGGAGGACGTTTGACTCTGTGCCGGCGGGAGGGGAGGGAGGGGGCTTCGCGCCGCGCCTGGCCCTTCTGACGCCGCCCCTTTCCCTGCCAACAGGAGGCGCTGATCGAGGAGTACGCGGTGGCCGCCCAGTTCTGGAAGCTGAGCACCTGCGACATGTGCGAGATCGCGCGGAATAGCGTCCTGCAGAGCGGGCTCGCCCACCGGGTGAGGCCAGTGGGCACGGCGGGGGGGTGGGGGGCACGCGGTAGAAGTGGAGTTACAGAACGGGGGGGGTGGAGGGAGAGGGCGGGCAAAGGCAAGGTGAGCTGAGTGTGCCCGGGGGGTGGGGGGAGGAACGGCGGGTGTCGAGGGGAGGGGAGGGGTCAGATGCTGGAGGGGGAGGGTTGTGTCGGGGTGCTTGAGGTGCTGACTGCTCACTGCTGACCCTCCCTCCCCCCCCCAGGAGAAGCAGACGTTTCTGGGCGACAATTACCTGACGGAAGGGCCCACCGGCAACGACATGCTCCGGTCCAACGTCTCCCAGATCCGGGTGGCTTTCCGGTTTGAGACCTGGACCCACGAGCTCAAGATCCTGGTGCAGGGGGCCTGAGAGAGCCAACTCCCCCCCCCCCACTCGTCTCCGTGACCCCCATCCTCGTGAACCCCCCTCCCTCGGCAACACATGTACAATTCTCATGGTCATCTCTGTTTCAATGTTGGGACGCAGAACTTAAAAAAAACCACAGAGTCCTTCCCGCTGTCACTCTCCCTCAGTCCCACCCTCTCTCCCACTCTTTCTATCCCTATCCCTCCCTGCTCTCTCCCACTCACCTCTCCTCTCCTTCTCTCCCTCTCTCTCTCTCTCTTCTCTCTCTAACTCTTTCTCTGTTTTCTATCTCTCCCTTTCCCTATCTCTCTCTCTACTCCTTCTCTCTCCCTAGATCTCTTTTTCTCCTTCTCCCTATCTCTTTCTTCTCTCTGTCCCTGTCGCTTTATCTCTCTTCTCTCTTCTCTTTCTCCCATATTTTCTCTCTCTCTCTCTTTCCCCCTCACCCTCTTTCTCCCATATTTCTCTCTCTCATTCCACTGCTCTCCCCTTCTCTATTTCTCCCTCTCTCTCTCATTCCACCCTCCCCACTCTCTCTCTCACTTCACTCTTCTTCCCTTCTCACTCTCTCTCATTCCCCCCTCACCCTCTCTCTTTCTCTCATCTCTCTCTCTCTCTCTCTCTCTCTCTCTCTCTCCTCTCTCCCTTCTCTTCCATGGGAGGAGAAGATTGTGGCACGACGCAGTGCGCACAGATACCCCAAAATGATATCGTATTTGTGAAGTAGGAGCCGTGCACAATCCTGATTTGATGGAGACGGACATGTGAAGCACGGAGGAACATCTGGAGAAACTTCTGAAATGCCCGCTTCGCTGCCGCTGCTGCTGTGCGATCGAGAATCTGCGGAGGGGAAGGCCCCAAATCCTCAGCTTTGCCTATTGCCTGTTGCCGGGTCCGGGGTTGATGCGCTCGGCAGAGATGGTGCTCGGTGTCGAAGGCTTGAAGTTTTCAGACAGACTCAAGAGTCGGACTGTGGTCGGATGCTTCCAGGGTGCTGCATCTGCAAATTTGCGGTGCTGGAAGCTCATGGCAGGGAGAGTTTTCTTCCTTCTACCGTCTGCGTGAGATGATGGGACTTTCGAGACTTTGAGACTTTTTTTTACCGTGTCCATGGTCTGCTCTTTATCAAACTACGGTATTGCTTTGCACTGCTGTAACTATATGTTATAATTATGTGGTTTTCGTCAGCTTTTTTAATCTTGGTTTGTCTTGTATTTCTGTGATATCATTCCGGAGAAACTTATCATTTCTTAAAACATGCATTACTAAATGACAATAAAAGAGGACTGTGTGTCCTCATAATCTAATCTAATCTAATCTCTATCTCTATCTTTCCCTCTCTCATTCCCTCCCTCTGACAGATTTGGACACCTACCCTGCCATTGCTCATCAGCTGCTGGGGATTCCGAGATCTCTCTGTGCGTGGTAAATAAAATCTCGTCGACCAGCTCTGTGCTGTGGTGTTCTGCTCATAAAACTCAGCAATCAGAACCGATGACTGGGTGTTGGGTCTGTCTCTCCACCTCCCTGACCCTCTCTCCCCATCTCTCTGCTCCTCTCTTTCACCCGCCGACCCTTCAGCCGTCCCGATGAAAGGCCTCGGCCTAAGATGTTCAACGGAGTATCTATTTCCACGATACTGATCTCTGGGATTGGAATTGTGTGTGCACGTGCGCGCGTGTTTGCGTGTGTGTGTGTGTGTGTGTGTGTGTGTGTGTGTGTGTGTGCGCGCGCGCGTGTTTGCATGTGCCTGTGTGTGCGCACGTGCGCGCGCGTTTGCGTGTGCCTGTGTGTGTGTGTACACGTGCGCGCGTGTGCTTGTGTGTGTACACGTGCGCGCGTGTTTGCGTGTGCTTGTGTGTGTACACGTGCGCGCGTGTGTTTGCGTGTGCCTGTGTGTGTACACGTGCGCGCGTGTGTTTGCGTGTGCCTGTGTGTGTACACGTGCGCGCGTGTGTTTGCGTGTGCTTGTGTGGTTACTCTGGGTTTCCATCATCTGTAGAATCTCTTGTGTCTTTGATTTACATCTCACATTAGGACTTTTTTTTACAGAATATCTTTATTACAAATCCAGTGCTCTATATATATATATATATATATATATATACATACAAACCACTGACTAACACAATTACTTCACTACAAATACACAATACACATTAAACCAAAATGTTTCCATCTCTGTCAGTGATGGCAACAACCACCGGCCCCCCCCCCCCACCCAACCTCTTGAGGAGCCCAACGGTCCCGGGACGCGCACGGATGGCTGATTTTGCCAGCCCCAGGAGCAAGTTGACAAGGACATCCTCACCCCTCTGTGCCCCCCTCCTTACCGGATGACCATATATAAATAGGGTGGGGCTCAAATGCAACCGGAAGGCGAGAAGCAGCCCGCGCAAATACGCAAGAAGGGGCGGCAGGCTCGCACACTCCGGGTACGTGTGGTATGCGGTCTCCTCCGGCCCGCAGAAGCGGAGATCCGTGCACAAACTAAGGAGCCTGTTGCAGGGCACGGCTCCGCACAGCGGCCTCCACCCGACTCACTTTCGGACCGGGAGTGGTCTGGGTTTGAGGAGGGATTTTGAGGCTTTAGTCAGAGGAGGTGAGAAAAAATTTTAGCTAGAGTAACCCCCGCTCCCAGCTCCACACAATTAATTGTTATCTTTACCTTTTATTCTGCCAGGCACATACGCGCTTTATGCTCTCAAAATTTCACTTCTGAAGGCCTCCCACTTGACCGAGAGCCCACCTTTGGCGCCACTGGAATTGGCCCTCCTCCGATTTGCGACCCCGACCCGCCGACCCCTCTTTCCTTTCGGCGTGTCTACCGATCGCGTCGTGATCGCGAGAGGCGCCTCCAGCCGCATTTCCAACCCTCGCCGTTCAGGGGTCGGAGCTGGAACGGGATGAACTCTGGGTCTTTCAGAGGGGCCGGAATTGATTAGGCTGCTCTGTGTGTGTGTGTTTGCCCCGCTGCTGGTGCGACGAACTGGGACCGAGGTTTGGGGCCCACTCCAGCTATCCCGGAGTCATTATTCTGGGACTCGGCTTGGATGATGTGTGTGTGTGTGTGTGTTTTCCCCTCTCTTTCTCTGTGCAGTGGTTTTGGTCTTTTTTTTAACTGGGTTCTTCCAGGTTTCTTGCTTTATGGCTGCCCGTAAGCAGCCAAATCTCGAGGTTTATAACATAGAAACATAGAAAACCTACAGCACAATTCAGGCCCTTCGGCCCGCAATGCTGTGACGGACATGTCCTTACCTTAGAAATTCCCTCAGCTTACCCATAGCCCTCTATTTTTCTAAGCTCCACGTACCTATCCACGAGTCTCTTAAAAGACCCTATTGTATCCGCCTCCACCATTACTGGCAGCCCATTCCACACACTCACCACTCTCTGTGTGAAAAACTTACCCCTGACATCTCCTTTGTACCTACTCCCCAGCACCTTAAACCTGTGTCCTCTCGTGTTAGCCATTTCAGCCCTGGGAAAAAGCTTCTGACTATCCACACGATCAATGCCTCTCATCATCTTATACACCTCTATCAGGTCACCTCTCATCCTCCGTCGCTCCAAGGAGAAAAGGCCGAGTTCACTCAACCTATTCTCATAAGGCACGCTCCCCAATCCAGGCAACATCCTTGTAAATCTCCTCTGCACCCTTTCTATGGTTTCCACATCCTCCCTGTAGTGAGGCGACCAGAACTGAGCACAGTACTCCAACTGGGGTCTGACCAGGATTCTATGCAGCTGCAACATTACCTCTCAGCGCCTAAACCCAATCCCACGGTTGACGAAGGCCAATACACTGTATGCCTTCTTAACCACAGAGTCAACCTGCACAGCAGATTTGAGTGTCCGATGAACTCGGACCCCAAGATCCCTCTGCATGTATAATTTGCTCATTCCTTGATGATAAACGTGCTTTGACTCTTTGATGGACAGGACACACGGAGAGCGGCAGGACGCAGGAAACCGGGTGACAGCTGTGACGGGGAAAGGGGTGAAGGGGCCAGAGTAACCCCTGCGGCCGTCCCCCTCAACAACAGGTCTATCACTCTGGATACTGTCGGGGACAGAGGAGAGTCACAGCGGTCGGTCGGGTCTCTGGCACCGAGTCTGCCTCTGCGATTCAGAAGGGACCCCGGGGGTGGGGGTGGGGAGCACGCTGTGGTGGTGGGGGATTCGCTAGTTCCGGGAAACGGACAGGACGTCCCGTGGACGAGTACGGGATTCCCGGGTGGCGTGTTGCGCCCTCACCCTGCGGGTGCCGGGGTCCGGGACGTCTCGGATCAAGGCCTCAACATTCTTAAGTGGTGGTGGGTGGGGAATTGAAGAGCCGGAGGACGTGGTCCACGTATGTATCGGTGACATGGACAGGGAGAGTGACGAGGTTCTGCACCGGGAGGTCAGGTTTAAAGGGCAGAACCTCCAGGTTTGCTACCCGTGCTGGTGAGGACAGAACGAGGTAGGTCGCGCAGTTTAACACGCGGCCAAGGAGTTGGTGTAGGGGGCGGGGGACGGGGGGCAGATTTTTGAATCACTCTGGGCTCTCTTCCAGGGAAGACGGAAAACTTCCACTAATGCCCCACCTCCCCCTCGTAAAACTTCCGCTAATACCGCACCTCCCCGTCGTACCCCATCCGTTATTTATTTATATACACACATTCTTTCTCTCTCTCTCCTTTTTCTCCCTCTGTCCCTCTGAATATATCCCTTGCCCATCCTCTGTCCCCCCCTCCCCCTTTTCCTTCTCCCCGGACCTCCTGTCCCATGATCCTCTCGTATCCCCTTTTGCCTATCACCTGTCCAGCTCTTGGCTCCATCCTCCCCCTCCTGTCTTCTCCTATCATTTCGGATCTTCCCTTCCCCTCCCACTTTCAAATCTGTTACTAGCTCTTCTTTCAGTTAGTCCTGACGAAGGGTCTCGGCCTGAAACGTCGACTGTACCTCTTCCTAGAGATGCTGCCTGGCCTGCTGCGTTCACCAGCAACTTTGATGTGTGTTGCTGTACAGGGGGGACGGTTTGCACCTGGAGTGGAGGGAGTGGGGTGGGGGGGGGAACTAATATCCGAGTGGGGAGACCTGTTGAGATGTTACACAGGGAAGTTTAAACGGGAGCTGCAGGGTGACGGGAACCGTTAGAGGAGAGGCTGTGGAGGCGGATGTTGGCGAGTCCTCGGACTAAATCAGGAATCGAAAGATGGGGGTCCGTTGCTGCCTGTGTTTCGTGGTGAGGAAGGCAAATGCCATGTTAGCATTCATTTTACGAGGTCTTCAACATAAGAGCAGGGATATGATGCTGTGGCTTTATAAGACACTGGTGAGGCCTCACCTTGAATATTGTGAACCATTTTGGGCCCCTCATCTTAGAAAAGATGTGCTGTCATTGGAGAGGGTCTCGAGGAGGTTCACAAGGATGATTCCAGGAATGAAAGGAAAGTTTGATGGCTCTGGGTCTGTACTCGCTGGAATTCAGAAGGATGGGGGTGGGGGGTATCTCATTGAAACCTTTCAAATGTTGAAAGGCCCAGACAGGGCAGATGTGGAAAGGATGTTTCCCATGGTGGGGGAGTCTAGGACAAGAGGGCACAGCCTTAGAGTAGAGGGGCGACCTTTCAAAACAGAGATGTGGAGAAATTTCTTTAGCCAAAGGGTGGTGAATTTGTTGCCACGTGCACCTGTGGAGGCCGGGTCGTTGGGTGTATTTAAGGCAGAGATCGATAGGTTCTCGACATCAAAGGTTACGGGGAGAAGGCCGGGAACTGGGGTTGAGGAGGAGGGGAAAAAAAGGACCAGCCATGATTGAATGGTGGAGCAGACTCGATGGGCCGGGTGGCCGAATTCTGCTCCTGTGTCTTATGGTCTTATGTTTCCCGTTCCTTCAAACAACCTCCAATACTTTGCCAGCTGTTGATATCAGACTCGTTGGCTTGTAATTTCCCGGCTCAGTTTTAGCATTTCTCTCACACAGCAGACCAACGTTGTCTGTCCCCCCCCACCCCCCCAAAACCGCTCGCAGTACTCTGGCGCTCAGTAGCAGTGGGCAGCCGTCGATCCCTATGGCTTGGCACCAGCGTCGTCGCGGAGATTGCCAGAATGAAGCTGCTGTGAGCGACGTCAAACTGTCTCAGGGACGCCTCCCCCCCCCCAGCTCCGGATTTCTTCCTCGGGGTCTACTCCCAAAGCCTTCCCCACAGGCGGAGGTTTAAAATCGGAGCTTCCCTTCCCCTATTCGGACTGACGGGCCCCTCCTGCCCAAACAGATGTTCCCCAGACCTGGAATCAATGCGGCAGGATATTTACCCCAGACCCTGAATCAATATTATAGGATATTCGCCCTGGACCCTGAATCAATACTGTAGGATATCTGCCCCGGACCCTGAATCAATACTGTAGGATATCTGCCCCGGACCCTGAATCAATATTGTAGGATATTCGCTGGACTCTGAATCAATACTGTAGGATATCTGCCCCGGACCCTGAATCAATACTGTAGGATATCTGCCCCGGACCCTGAATCAATACTGTAGGATATCTGCCCCGGACCCTGAATCAATACTGTAGGATATCTGCCCCGGACCCTGAATCAATATTGTAGGATATTCGCTGGACTCTGAATCAATACTGTAGGATATCTGCCCCGGACCCTGAATCAATACTGTAGGATATCTGCCCCGGACCCTGAATCAATACTGTAGGATATCTGCCCCGGACCCTGAATCAATACTGTAGGATATTCGCTGGACTCTGAATCAATACTGTAGGATATCTGCCCCGGACCCTGAATCAATACTGTAGGATATCTGCCCCGGACCCTGAATCAATACTGTAGGATATCTGCCCCGGACCCTGAATCAATATTGTAGGATATTCGCTGGACTCTGAATCAATACTGTAGGATATCTGCCCTGGACCCTGAATCAATACTGTAGGATATCTGCCCCGGACCCTGAATCAATACTGTAGGATATCTGCCCCGGACCCTGAATCAATACTGTAGGATATCTGTCCCGGACCCTGAATCAATATTGTAGGATATTCGCTGGACTCTGAATCAATACTGTAGGATATCTGCCCCGGACCCTGAATCAATACTGTAGGATATCTGCCCCGGACCCTGAATCAATATTGTAGGATATTCGCTGGACTCTGAATCAATACTGTAGGATATCTGCCCCGGACCCTGAATCAATATTGTAGGATATTCGCTGGACTCTGAATCAATACTGTAGGATATCTGCCCCGGACCCTGAATCAATACTGTAGGATATCTGCCCCGGACCCTGAATCAATACTGTAGGATATCTGCCCCGGACCCTGAATCAATACTGTAGGATATCTGCCCCGGACCCTGAATCAATACTGTCGGGTATTCACCCCGGACCCTGAATTAGTACGAAGATATGCCCCAGACCCTGAATCAGTACTTCTGGATATTCCCCGGAAAGTAATGGGAATTCCTGAATAGTTACCACACTTCTACCTTTTCGTCTCTCTTAAGCGGTGCATGGGAGTGGGGGCAAGGGTGGTTTAAACTAGGATGCGAGCCAGCACGACAGAACAGTGAGAGGAGAGGTTGTGGAGGCGGGTGTTGGCGAGACCTCAGGCAAGGTCAAGAATCAAAAGGTCGAGCACAGCGCGATGGGGGTCCGTGGCTGCCTGTGTGTCAATGCGAGAAGTATCGGAGGAAAGGCGGACGAGCTCAGGGCGTGGGGAGCACCTGGAATTATGACGCCGCAGCCTCTCGTGAGACTGGGTTGCAGGAGGGGCTGCCCGACGTCCCGGGGGTCCCGTTGCTTTAGACGCGACAGAGCCGGAGAGGTTAAAGGAGAAGGGGTGGGGTTACCAGTCTGGGAAGATGTCATGTCAGGGCAGGGCGAAGAACTCATCCAGTGAGGCGTAATGGGTGGAACTGAACATTAAGTAGCATGCAGGTAACAGCAGGCGGTGAAAAAGGCGAACGGTATGCTGGCATTTATAGCGAGAGGATTCGAGTACAGGAGCAGGGAGGTACTACTGCAGTTGTACAAGGCCTTGGTGAGACCACACCTGGAGTATTGTGTGCAGGTTTGGTCCCCTAATCTGAGGAAAGACATCCTTGCCATAGAGGGAGTACAAAGAAGGTTCACCAGATTGATTCCTGGGATGGCAGGACTTTCATATGATGAAAGACTGGATGAACTGGGCTTGTAGTCGTTGGAATTTAGAAGATTGAGGGGGGATCTGATTGAAACGTATAAGATCCTAAAGGGATTGGACAGGCTAGATGCAGGAAGATTGTTCCCGATTTTGGGGAAGTCCAGAACGAGGGGTCACAGTTTGAGGATAAAGGGGAAGCCTTTTAGGACCGAGATGAGGAAAAACTTCTTCACACAGAGAGTGGTGAATCTGTGGAATTCTCTGCCACAGGAAACTGTTGAGGCCAGTTCATTGGCTATATTTAAGAGGGAGTTAGATATAGCCCTTGCAGCTAAAGGGATCAGGGGGTATGGAGGGAAGGCTGGTACAGGGTTCTGAGTTGGATGATCAGCCATGATCATACTGAATGGCGGTGCAGGCTCGAAGGGCCGAATGGCCTACTCCTGCACCTATTTTCTATGTTTCTATTAATGTTGCTGTCTCACAGGCCAGCCAATAGTCCGAGGGACTCAGAGGAACAGGTTTGCAGAGAGATCTCAGACCAATGCAGGGAGCATAAAGTTGTTATAGCAGGTGATTTTAACTTTCCACATACTGGCGGAGACGGTAAAAGAATCGGATGGGTTGGAATTTGTCGGAGGTGCTGAGGGAAGCTTCTTTCATCAGTACGTGGGAGTCCCAATGAGAGAGAGTTTGCAACACTTGATCTGCTGTTTGGGAACGAGACAGGGCAGGCGACAGAGGTTCGTGTAGCGGGGGAAAATGCTTTGCATCCAGTGACCACAGTGCCAATAGGTTCAAAAGTACATTTGCAAAGTGACAGGGCTGGTCCGCAGGTTGTGATTCTGAATTGGAGAAAGGGCTTTCAGAAAAGATCTGGCGAGTGGGGCAGGCTATTTTCTGGCAAAGGTGTAGTCTGGAAAGCGGGAGGCCTCCAAGCGTGATAATTTGAGAGTACAGAGCTTGTACGTGCCGCTCAGAACAAAAGGGACAGATAACAAGCGCAGAGAACCCTGGTTTTCAAGAGATGTGGAGGCCCTGGTTAAGAGACAAAAAGGGAAGTAGGTAGGAATATAGAGAGTAAGACACGGAAGACAACACTTGAGAAGGAAGTCAAGAGGGCTAAAAGAAGGCAGACGAGGTGAAGGAGAATCCCAGGGGGTTCTACAGATATCTTAAGAGCAAAAAAATTGCAATGGACAGAATTGGTCCTCTGGAAGATCAGACTGGTAATCCATATGGGGAGACAAATGAGATGGGGGGAAATCTTAAATAGATATTTTGCATCTGTATTTACTCGGGAGACGGACACAGAGACTGTGGAAGAGAGGCAAAGTGGCCTCAACTTCATGGGCCCTGTACAGATGGCAGACGAGGAGGTGTTTGCTACCCTGAGGGTGGATAAATCCCCGGGGCCTGACAAGGTGCTCCCTCGGACCCTACGGGAGGCAAGTGCAGAAATCGCCAGGGCCCAAACAGAGAGATTTAAATCATTCCTCAGCGACAGGTGAGGAGAGCCATGTTGTTTCCCCAAGTTATTGGAAGGTTAGATGAGATTAGAATATGAGGACACACAGTCCTCTTTTATTGTCATTTAGTAATGCATGCATTAAGGAAGGATACAATGTTCCTCCAGAGGGATATCACAGAAACACAAGACAGACCAAGACTGAAAAACTGAGGTATTCTCAGAGACCGGATAGATGAGTATTTGGAACAGACATGGACTGATTAGGGATAGTCAGCATGGCGTAGTGCTTGGTAGGTTGTGTCTAACCAAACTTGTAGAGTTTTTAGAGCAAGGCTCCAGGAAAGCTGATGAGGGCAAGGCAACGGATGCTGTCCGCGTGGACTTCCGCAAAGCATTTGACAAGGTCCCACATGGGAGGCTGGCTAAGAAGTTGCTCGGCATTCAAGATAAGGTAGTAAATTGGGTGAGGCATTTGGCCTTGCGGGAGAAGACAGAGAGAGGTGAGAGATAGTTGCCTCTCTGACTGGCGGCCTGTGACCAGCGGAGAGCCGCGGGGATCGGAGCCGGGTCTGTTGTTGTCTGTCGTCTAGATCAACGGTCTGGGTGATAACGCGGTGAACTGGGTCGGCAAATTTGCGGGTGACACCGAGATTGGGGGAGTCGTGGACAGCGAGGACGGCTATCAAAGCTTTAGCAGTGGGACCTGGACCAGCGGGAAAACATGGATTGAGAAAACGGCAGATGGGATTCAATGCAGACAAGTGCGAGGAGCTGCACTTTGGTAAGACCAACCAGGGTAGGTCAGACACAGTGAACGGTGGGGCACTGAGGAGTGTGGTAGAACAGAGGGATCTGGGAATACACGTCCATAACTCATTGAAAATTGTGTCACGGGTAGATAGGGTCGTAAAGAAAGCTTTTGGCACACTGGCCTTCACAAATCAAAATACTGAGAACAGGAGATGGGATGTTATTTTGAAGTTGGATTAAGACATTGGCGAGGCCGAATTTCGAGTATTGTGAGCAGTTTTGGTTACCTACCAACAGGAAAGATGTGAACAAGGTTGTTAGAGTGCGGAGAAAATTTAATGATAATAATACTTTATTCATCCCGGGTGGGAAATTATTCACTAGGATGATGTCGGGACTGGAGGAGCTTAGTTATAAGGGAAGATTGAATAGGTCAGGATTTTACTCCTTGGAATGTAGAAGATTGAGGGAAGATTTGATAGAGGCAGGCAGGATCTTGAGGGGTCAGAGATGGGGTAAAGGCAAGCAGGCGTTTTGCACGGAGGTTGAGTGGGACCACGACCAGAGGTCATGGGTCAAGGGTGAAAACAGGGACATGGATGGGAGGGGCGTGGAGGGCTGTGGTCCCGGTGCAGGTCGACGGGAGTAGGCAGCTTAAGTGGTTCTTAGCACGGACTAGATGGGCCGAAGGGCCTGATTCTGTGCTGTACGCCTTTGTGACCCCCATGACTGCTTCTGCCCTGTTGTGATATAGGACTATTGAACTGAAAGGGACTACTGGCCTCACCATCTACCTCGTTACGACCTTGCACCTTAATGTCTGCCTGCAGGGCACTGCCCCTGTAGCTGCTGCGGTCCGTTCTGCGTCCTGTCACTGTCTTGCCTCGCTCTACCCCAGCGCACGGTGCGACGGTCTGATCTGCGTGAACAGTGTGCGGGACAAGACTTTTCACTGTGTCTCAGTACGTCTGACCATGACCCACCAGTACCACCTCCACTCTGCGTGTGCCCGCGTCCGCACGTGAACGTGCGCGCATGCGTGTGTCTGTGTCTGTGTCTCTCTGTCTGACTGTGTGTGTCTGAGTCCGTGTCTCTCTGTCCGACTGTGTGTGTCTGTGTCTGTGTCTCTCTGTCGGACTGTGTGTGTCTGAGTCTGTGTCTCTCTGTCGGACTGTGTGTGTCTGAGTCTGTGTCTCTCTGTCTGACTGTGTGTGTCTGTGTCTCTCTGTCTGACTGTGTGTGTCTGAGTCTGTGTCTCTCTGCCTGACTGTGTGTGTCTGAGTCCGTGTCTCTCTGTCTGACTGTGTGTGTCTGTGTCTCTCTGTCTGACTGTGTGTGTCTGAGTCTGTGTTTCTCTGTCTGACTGTGTGTGTCTGTGTCTCTCTGTCTGACTGTGTGTGTCTGTGTCTGTGTCTCTCTGACTGTGTGTGTCTGAGTCCGTGTCTCTCTGTCTGACCATGTGTCTGAGTCCGTGTCTCTCTGTCAGATTGTGTGTGTCTGAGTCTGTGTCTCTCTGTCTGACTGTGTGTGTCTGAGTCCGTGTCTCTCTGTCCGACTGTGTGTGTCTGTGTCTCTCTGTCTGACTGTGTGTGTCTGAGTCCGTGTCTCTCTGTCTGACTGTGTGTGTCTGTGTCTGTGTCTGTGTCTCTCTGTCTGACTGTGTGTGTCTGTGTCTGTGTCTCTCTGTCTGACTGTGTGTGTCTGAGTCCGTGTCTCTCTGTCAGATTGTGTGTGTCTGAGTCCGTGTCTCTCTGTCTGACTGTGTGTGTCTGTGTCTCTCTGTCTGACTGTGTGTGTCTGAGTCCGTGTCTCTCTGTCAGATTGCGTGTGTCTGTGTCTGTGTCTCTCTGTCTGACTGTGTGTGTCTGAGTCCGTGTCTCTCTGTCTGACTGTGTGTGTCTGTGTCTGTGTCTGTGTCTCTCTGTCTGACTGTGTGTGTCTGTGTCTGTGTCTCTCTGTCTGACTGTGTGTGTCTGAGTCCGTGTCTCTCTGTCAGATTGTGTGTGTCTGAGTCCGTGTCTCTCTGTCTGACTGTGTGTGTCTGTGTCTCTCTGTCTGACTGTGTGTGTCTGAGTCCGTGTCTCTCTGTCAGATTGTGTGTGTCTGAGTCCGTGTCTCTCTGTCTGACTGTGTGTGTCTGTGTCTCTCTGTCTGACTGTGTGTGTCTGAGTCCGTGTCTCTCTGTCAGATTGTGTGTGTCTGAGTCCGTGTCTCTCTGTCTGACTGTGTGTGTCTGTGTCTCTCTGTCTGACTGTGTGTGTCTGTGTCTGTGTCTCTCTGTCAGATTGTGTGTGTCTGAGTCTGTGTCTCTCTGTCTGACTGTGTGTGTCTGTGTCTGTGTCTCTCTGTCAGATTGTGTGTGTCTGAGTCCGTGTCTCTCTGTCTGACTGTGTGTGTCTGTGTCTCTCTGTCTGACTGTGTGTGTCTGAGTCCGTGTCTCTCTGTCGGACTGTGTGTGTCTGAGTCTGTGTCTCTCTGTCTGACTGTGTGTGTCTGTGTCTCTCTGTCTGACTGTGTGTGTCTGAGTCCGTGTCTCTCTGTCTGACTGTGTGTGTCTGTGTCTCTCTGTCTGACTGTGTGTGTCTGTGTCTGTGTCTCTCTGTCTGACTGTGTGTGTCTGAGTCCGTGTCTCTCTGTCAGATTGTGTGTGTCTGAGTCCGTGTCTCTCTGTCTGACTGTGTGTGTCTGTGTCTGTGTCTCTCTGTCTGACTGTGTGTGTCTGAGTCCGTGTCTCTCTGTCAGATTGTGTGTGTCTGAGTCCGTGTCTCTCTGTCTGACTGTGTGTGTCTGAGTCTGTGTCTCTCTGTCTGACTGTGTGTGTCTGAGTCCGTGTCTCTCTGTCAGATTGTGTGTGTCTGAGTCCGTGTCTCTCTGTCTGACTGTGTGTGTCTGAGTCTGTGTCTCTCTGTCTGACTGTGTGTGTCTGTGTCTGTGTCTCTCTGTCTGACTGTGTGTGTCTGAGTCCGTGTCTCTCTGTCAGATTGTGTGTGTCTGAGTCCGTGTCTCTCTGTCTGACTGTGTGTGTCTGTGTCTGTGTCTCTCTGTCTGACTGTGTGTGTCTGTGTCTCTCTGTCTGACTGTGTGTGTCTGAGTCCGTGTCTCTCTGTCGGACTGTGTGTGTCTGAGTCTGTGTCTCTCTGTCTGACTGTGTGTGTCTGTGTCTCTCTGTCTGACTGTGTGTGTCTGTGTCTGTGTCTCTCTGTCTGACTGTGTGTGCCTGTGCCCCCAGCTACTGTGCTCCGTGCCTGCTCCGGGCTTTGGGTCTAAGGACTCAATGGTGGTCCGGAATGCTGTTGCCTGCTTCGGTTGTTTGCAAGATTTGTGTTTTTTTTCTTTCTCTTGCATGCCGGGTGTTGGACTTCACAGCCAATGGAAAACGGCATCAGTTATATAGGACCCTGGTCAGACCCCACTTGGAGCACTGTGCTCAGTTCTGGACACCTCACTACGGGAAGGACGTGGAAACCATAAAAAGGGTACAAAGGAGATTTACAAGGATGTTGCCTGAATTGGAGAGTGTGCCTTATGAGGATAGCTTGAATGAACTCGGCCTTTTTTCCTTGGAGCGACAGAGGATGAGAGGTGACCTGATAGAGGTGTATAAGGTGATGGGAGGTTTTGATCGTGTGGATAGTCAGAGGCTTTTTCCCCAGGGCTGAAATGGCTGACACGAGGGGGCACAGTTTTAAGGTGCTTAGAAATAGGTATAAAGGGGATGTCAGGGGTAAGTTTCTCACACAGATAGTGGTGAGTGCGTGGGATGCACTGCCAGTGACTGTGGTAGAAGAGGGTTTTTTTAAGAGACTCCTAGATAGGTACATGTGGTAGAAGAGGGCTATGCAGTAGGGAAATTCTAGAGTAGGTTACACGGTCGGCTCAACATTGTGGGCCGAAGGGCCTGTAATATGCTGTAGATTTCTATGTTTGCACGTTTTACATTCCTACCTAACTTCATGGACCCGGCACAGGTTACAGAGGAGGAGGGGGTTTGCTGTCTCGAGGCGCATTCAGGTGGATAAATCCCCAGGGCCTGTTCCCTCAGACCCTGTCGAAGGCTACTTCCGAAATGGCCCGGATCCCTGCAAAAATATTTGAACCGTCCTCAGCCAGGGATGACGAGACCGAGAGTTGGAGGATAGCCAGTGTTGTTCCATTGTTTAAGAAAGGCTCTAAGAAAAAGCCAGGCCTGAGCCTGACATCAGTAGTGGGGAACGTTATTGGAAAGCATTCTAAGGGACCAGATAGATGAGTATTTGGAATAACGGGGACTGATTAAGGACAGTCAGCATGGCTTGGGGTGTGTGGTAGGTTATGTCGAACCAGACTTATAGAGTTTTTCGAGGAAGTTACCAGGAAACACGTGTTGTGCATGTGGCCAAGTGGTTAAGGTGTTCGTCTAGTGATCTGAAGGTCGCCAGTTCGAGCCTCAGCTGTGCCAGCGTGTTTGTGTCCTTGAGCGAGGCACTTAACCACACATTGCTCTAGTGTCTGTGCAAGGAGTGGCTCCCCACACACAGACTTCCAATCTGCGCCTTGTAAGGCCTCTCATGGTCTGCGGTCGACGTTCCCTCCCTACCAGGAAAGTTGATGACGGCAAGGCAAGGCAGTGGATGTTGTCCACATGGACTCTAGCAAGGCATCGGACAAGGACCCGCATGAGAAGTTGGTCAAGGAGTCGTTTGGCATGCAGGATGAGGTAGCACATCCTGCAACACACACTGAAAACTGGACAACACACACACACAAAAAAAATACTGCTGGTGAAAGCCGCAGGCCAGGCAGCATCTCTAGGAAGAAGTACAGTCGACGTTTTGGGCCGAGACCCTTCGTCAGGACTGGACATCGGCTTTGCGGGGGAAGCCAGGGAGCGGTGGGAGAGGGTTGCCTCTCTGACCGGAAGCCTGTGACCGATGGACAGCCGCAGGGGTCGGAGCCGGGTCCGCTGTTGGTTTTCATCTGCGTCGACTGTTTGGGTGATAATGCGGTGAACTGGGTCGGCAAATTTGCGGGTGACACCAAGATTGGGGCGGGGGCGGGGGCGGGGGCGGGGGGGAGGAGTCGTGGACAGCGAGGAAGGCCATCAAAGCTTTGCAGCGGGAAGACAGGGATTGAAAAAGTGGCGGATGGGATTCAATGCAGACAAGTGCGAGGTGTTCAGCTTTGATGGAACAGCCAGGGTAGGTCTCACAAGGTGAGCTGCAGGGGACTGCGGTGAGCTGCAGAACAAAAGGGATCTGGGAACACAGGTCCATCACGCTTTGAAAGAGGCGTCACAGGTAGACAGGGTCGAAAAGAAAGCTTTTCACCCCTTGCTACCTTCACCAATCAAAGTACTGCGTACAGGAGACTGGACGTTATACTGAAATTGTAGAAGACGCCGGTGAGGCCCGATTCAGAGTACTGACGGCAGTTTACGGTCGCCGACCTCCGGGGAAGATGTGAATAAGATTGAAAGAGTGCAGGGAAATTTTACAAGGATGCTGCCGGGCCTCGAGGACCTGAGTCATGGGGAAGCGTCGAACCGGTTGGGACTTTATTCTCTGGAGCGTAGGAAAATGGGGGGGTGGGGGGGGATTTGGTAGAGGGATGTAAACGGAGTAAATGCAAACAGGCTTTCCCCCACTGAGGCTGAGCGAGACCAGAACCAAAGGTCGCGGGTTAAGGGTGAAAGGTGAGACGTTTGAGGGGGGAAGCTCTTCGTGAGCGCGGAACGGGCTGATAGTGGAGGTGGCGGACGCGGGTTTGACTGCAGTTGGAGAGGTGCAAGGCTGCAGTACCGGTGGTGGCCAGCGAGGGGCAGACCTGCACCATAACCCCGCTCCCCTCCCTCCCTCCCTCCCCTTTCTCTCCGACTTCCTCTCTCTCTCGCTCTCTCCCTTTCTGTCTTCATCCTTTCTCTCTCTGCCTCTCCGTGTCTCTTCCCCTGTGCCGCTCTCTGCTCAATCTCCCTCTCCTTCTCTCTCCGCGTGCCTCTCCCTCCCTCTCCTACTCCTCTGTCTCCCCCCTCCTCTCCCTCGCTCTCTGTCTTTCTTTCTCTCTCTCTCTCACTCTCCTTCCCTTTTCTCCCTGGGACACGCCGTTGGCTCCATCAACGACTTGCATGAGAAGGTCGGGGTCAGAAAATAACATTTTCTGTTCAGAATAGAACATGACTGTAGAACCGTAACTGTAGACAACGCAAACTTAAATAAATGGCAATAAATAACGAGACCATGAAAGAACAAGATAAGAGAGTCCTTAAAGTGAGATCCTGGGTTGTGGGGACACCTGAGATAGAACAACTGGGCGACCTTTACCCTGACGACACTACACTGACTGGCCCAATATCAAATAATAACGAGGCAGCCTGCAGAGTGGAAGTCATCACCCTGACACAGTGATGCAAAGAGAACAAACTCTCCCTCAACGTCGCAAAGACAAACGAGCTGATTGTGGACGACAGGAGGGATGGAGACAGGCTAACCCCTGTTGACATCAATGGATCCGGGGTTGAGAGGGTGAACAGCTTTAAATTCCTCGGTATAAACGTCACTGAGGACCTCGCGTAGTCTGTACACACCGGCTGTGTTGTGAAAAAGGCACAACAGTGCCTCTGTCACCTCAGACGGTTGAGGAAATTCGGTCTGGGTCCCCAAATCCTAAGGACTTTCTACAGGGACACAATTGAGAGCATCCTGACTGGCTGCATCACTGCCTAGTATGGGAACTGTACCTCCCTCAATCGCAGGACTCTGCAGAGAGTGGTGCGGACAGCCCAGCGCATCTGTACATGTGAACTTCCCACCATTCAGGACATTTACAGAGACAGGGGTGTAAAAAGGGCCCGAAGGATCATTGGGGACCCGAGTCACCCCAACCACAAACTGTTCCAGCTACGACCATCCGGGAAACGGTACCGCAGCATAAAAGCCACGACCAGCAGGCTCCGGGACAGCTTCTTCCACCAGGCCATCAGAACAATTAACTCATGCTGACACAACTGTATTTCTATGCTATATTGACTGACCTGTTGTACATACTATTTATTATAAATTACCATAAATAGTGAATTACACAGTTAGACGGAGACGTAATGCAAAGATTTTTATTCCTCGCATATGTGAAAGATGTAAGTAATAAAGTAAATCCAATAGTTCAAGAGCCTGATGTTTGAAGGGTAATAACTGTTCCTGAACCTGATGATGTGAGTCCTGAGGCTCCTGTACCTCCTTCCTGATGTTTGAGGGGTAATAACTGTTCTGGAACCTGGTGGTGTGAGTCCTGAGGCTCCTGTACCTCCTTCCTGATGTTTGAGGGGTAGTAACTGTTCCTGAACCTGGTGGTGTGAGTCCTGAGGCTCCTCTACCTCCTTCCTGATGTTTGAGGGGTAATAACTGTTCCTGAACCTGTTGGTGTGGGTCCTGAGGCTCCTGTACCTCCTTCCTGATGTTTGAGGGGTAATAACTGTTCCTGAACCTGTTGGTGTGGGTCCTGAGGCTCCTGTACCTCCTTCCTGATGTTTGAGGGGTAATAACTGTTCCTGAACCTGGTGGTGTGAGTCCTGAGGCTCCTGTACCTCCTTCCTGATGTTTGAGGGGTAATAACTGTTCGTCAACCTGGTGGTGTGGGTCCTGAGGCTCCTGTACCTCCTTCCTGATGTTTGAGGGGTAATAACTGTTCGTGAACCTGGTGGTGTGAGTCCTGAGGCTCCTGTACCTCCTTCCTGATGTTTGAGGGGTAATAACTGTTCCTGAACCTGTTGGTGTGGGTCCTGAGGCTCCTGTACCTCCTTCCTGATGTTTGAGGGGTAATAACTGTTCCTGAACCTGGTGGTGTGGGTCCTGAGACTCCTGTACCTCCTTCCTGATGTTTGAGGGGTAATAACTGTTCGTGAACCTGGTGGTGTGGGTCCTGAGGCTCCTGTATCTCCTTCCTGATGTTTGAGGGGTAATAACTGTTCCTGAACCTGGTGGTGCGAGACCTGAGGCTCCTAAAGCTTCTAACCGATGGCAGCAGCGAGAAAAGAGCACGGCCTGGGTGGTGAGGATCTTTAATGGACGCTGCTTTTCTACCGCAATGTTTCATGTAGACGTGCTCAAGAGTTGTCGGGCGTGGGGAGTGTTTTACCTGTGACGTACTGGGCCGAATCCACGACCTTTTGTCGGATTTCCCCGCACAAAGGCGTTGCTGTTCCCATACCAGGCCATGATGCAGCCAGTCACACATACTTCCCGCCGCACCTCTGCAGTCTGCCCCGGTTTTCAATGCCAGGCCGAACCTCTGCAACTTGGATGGGAGGTTCTTTTTTTGCCCCCGTCAGTCGGCCCATGAGAGCAGGTTGGGTGGTCCGGCGGACCGCGAAGGAAGGGACAGGACTGAAACTGGCCCTTTGGCCCATCTAGTCTGTGCCAAACCTTTAACCATTCGGCGATGAAATCGAATCTGCATCCATCACTTCTGCTGGCAGCTCGTTCCCCACTCTCACCACCCTCTGCGGGAAGAAGTCTCCCCTCTCCTTCCCCACCCCCCATCACCTCAGGTTCCCCCTTAAGTATTTCACCCTTCACCCTTAACCTATGACACCAAAATACGGGGACAGTCGAGGAGGTTGTCTGAGCTCAAAGCCAAATAGAGATGGTGACCTGGGAACTGGGCCAAGGAATGACAGCTGCAGTTTAAATGAGGCCGGCGCCGGAGGACTGGTGGGGGAGGGGGAGGGGTTCAGGAAAGACTCGCAGAGACGCAGCCAGGGCTGGCAAGGCTGAGTTACAAGGACGGGCCGGACTGGGCCAGTGGGAATGTTTTCCCCGGAGCGGAGGGAGGCTGGGAGATGACCAGATCGAGGTTTAGAAACTCACTGAGGAGACGAAGAGAAAGTGGACAGGTCTATGGTCTATGGTCGAGGAACTATGGTCTGTGGTCCATTGTCTTTTGTCTAAGCTCAGTGGTCTATGGTCTATGCTCTATGATCTAAGTTCTATGGTCTGTGGTCTATGATCTGTTCTCGGTGGTCTGTGCTCGATGGTCTACGTTCTATGTACTATGCTCTATGGTCTGTGATGTATGCTCCATGGTGTACAGCCTATGCTCTATGCTCTATGATCTATGGTCTGTGCTCTATGCTCTATGATCTATGGTCTGTGCTCTATGGTCTATGGTCTGTGCTCTATGGTCTAAGCTCTATGGTCTATGATCTATGGTCTATGATCTATGGTCTGTGCTCTATGGTCTGTGATCTATGGTTTGTGCTCTATGGTCTATGGTCTGTGCTCTATGTTCTATGATCTATGGTCTGTGCTCTATGGTCTATGGTCTGTGCTCTATCATCTATGGTCTGTGCTCTATGGTCTATCATCTATGGTCTGTGCTCTATGCACTATGATCTATGGTCTGTGCTCTATGGTCTAAGCTCTATGCTCTATGATCTATGGTCTGTGCTCTATGGTCTATGGTCTGTGCTCTGTCATCTATGGTCTGTGCTCAGTGGTCTATGATCTATGGTCTAAGCTCTATGCTCTATGATCTATGGTCTGTGCTCCATGCTCTATGATCTGTGGTCTGTGCTCTATGGTCTAAGCTCTATGGTCTATGATCTATGGTCTGTGCTCTATGGTCTGTGCTCTATGATCTATGATCTGTGGTCTGTGCTCAATGCTCTATGATTTATGGTCTGTGCTCTAATTTCTAAGCTCTATGCTCTATGATCTATGGTCTGTGCTCTGTGGTCTAAGTTCCATGGTCTATGATCTATAGTCTGTGGTCTGTGCTCTATGGTCTAAGCTCTATGCTTTATGATCTATCGTCTGTGCTCTATGATCTATGATCTATGGTCTGTGCTCTATGCTCTATGATCTATGGTCTGTGCTCTATGATCTATGATCTATGGTCTGTGCTCTATGGTCTAAGCTCTATGCTCTATGATCTATGGTCTGTGCTCTATGGTCTAAGTTCTATGGTCTATGATCTATAGTCTGTGGTCTGTGCTCTATGGTCTGTGCTCTATGGTCTATGATCTATGGTCTATGCTCTATGATCTATGGTCTGTGCTCTATGCTCTATGGTCTGTGCTCTATGATCTGTGATCTATGGTCTGTGCTCTATGGTCTAAGCTCTATGCTTTATGATCTATGGTCTGTGTTCTATGATCTATGATCTATGGTCTGTGCTCTATGCTCTATGATCTATGGTCTGTGCTCTATGATCTATGGTCTGTGCTCTATGGTCTAAGCTCTATGCTCTATGATCTATGGTCTGTGCTCTATGGTCTAAGCTCTATGGTCTATGCTCTATGGTCTAAGCTCTATAGTTTCTGGGGAGTCTAAAACTAGAGGGCACAGGTTGAGGTGAAGAGGAAAACGATTTGGAGGGGGGGCACATTTTTCACCCAAAAGAGCGGACAGAGCTGCCAGAGGAAGTGCTTGGAGACGGGTACAGTCACGGCATACAACAGACGGGTACACGGGTGGGGAAGGTTCAGAGAACCTCTATGATCTATGGTCTATGCTCTATGATCTATGATCTATGGTCTGTGCTCTATGCTCTGTGCTCTATAATCTATGATCTATGGTCTATGATCTATGGTCTGTGCTCTGTGATCTATGATCTATGGTCTGTGCTCTATGGTCTAAGCTCTATGCTCTATGATCTATGGTCTGTGCTCTATGGTCTATGATCTATGGTCTGTGCTCTATGATCTATGGTCTGTGCTCTATGGTCTGTGCTCTATGCTCTATGGTCTGTGCTCTATGATCTATGGTCTGTGCTCTATGGTCTATGATCTATGGTCTGTGCTCTATGATCTATGGTCTGTGCTCTATGGTCTGTGCTCTATGATCTATGGTCTGTGCTCTATGGTCTATGATCTATGGTCTGTGCTCTATGGTCTGTGCTCTATGATCTATGGTCTGTGCTCTATGGTCTAAGCTCTATGCTCTATGCTCTATGGTCTAAGCTCTATAGTTTCTGGGGAGTCTAAAACTAGAGGGCACAGGTTGAGGTGAAGAGGAAAACGATTTGGGGGGGGGGCACATTTTTCACCCAAAAGTGCGGACAGAGCTGCCAGAGGAAGTGCTTGGAGACGGGTACAGTCACGGCATACAACAGACGGGTACACGGGTGGGGAAGGTTCAGAGAACCTCTATGATCTATGGTCTATGCTCTATGATCTATGATCTGTGCTCTATGGTCTGTGCTCTATAATCTATGATCTATGGTCTATGATCTATGGTCTATGATCTATGATCTATGGTCTGTGCTCTATGCTCTATGATCTATGGTCTGTGCTCTATGGTCTGTGCTCTATGATCTACGGTCTGTGCTCTATGGTCTACGCTCTATGCTCTATGATCTATGGTCTGTGCTCTATGGTCTAAGCTCTATGCTCTATGATCTATGGTCTGTGCTCTATGGTCTAAGCTCTATGCTCTATGATCTATGGTCTGTGCTCTATGGTCTATGATCTATGGTCTGTGCTCTATGATCTATGGTCTGTGCTCTATGATCTATGATCTATGGTCTGTGCTCTATGCTCTATGGTCTGTGCTCTATGATCTATGGTCTGTGCTCTATGGTCTATGATCTATGGTCTAAGCTCTATGCTCTATGATCTATGGTCTATAGTTTCTGGGGAGTCTAAAACTAGAGGGCACAGGTTGAGGTGAAGAGGAAAACGATTTGCGGGGGGGGCACATTTTTCACCCAAAAGTGCGGACAGAGCTGCCAGAGGAAGTGCTTGGAGACGGGTACAGTCACGGCATACAACAGACGGGTACACGGGTGGGGAAGGTTCAGAGAACCTCTATGATCTATGGTCTATGCTCTATGATCTATGATCTGTGCTCTATGGTCTGTGCTCTATAATCTATGATCTATGGTCTATGATCTATGGTCTATGATCTATGATCTATGGTCTGTGCTCTATGCTCTATGATCTATGGTCTGTGCTCTATGGTCTGTGCTCTATGATCTATGGTCTGTGCTCTATGGTCTACGCTCTATGCTCTATGATCTATGGTCTGTGCTCTATGGTCTAAGCTCTATGCTCTATGATCTATGGTCTGTGCTCTATGGTTTAAGCTCTATGCTCTATGATCTATGGTCTGTGCTCTATGGTCTATGATCTATGGTCTGTGCTCTATGATCTATGGTCTGTGCTCTATGTTCTGTGCTCTATGCTCTATGGTCTGTGCTCTATGATCTATGGTCTGTGCTCTATGGTCTATGATCTATGGTCTGTGCTCTATGATCTATGATCTATGGTCTGTGCTCTATGGTCTGTGCTCTATGATCTATGGTCTGTGCTCTATGGTCTGTGCTCTATGCTCTATGATCTATGGTCTGTGCTCTATGGTCTAAGCTCTATGCTCTATGATCTATGGTCTGTGCTCTATGGTCTGTGCTCTATGATCTATGGTCTAAGCTCTATGCTCTATGATCTATGGTCTGTGCTCTATGGTCTGTGCTCTATGGTCTACGCTCTATGCTCTATGATCTATGGTCTGTGCTCTATGGTCTAAGCTCTATGCTCTATGATCTATAGTCTGTGGTCTGTGCTCTATGGTCTGTGCTCTATGCTCTATGATCTATGGTCTATGCTCTATGGTCTAAGCTCTATGCTCTATGATCTATGGTCTGTGCTCTATGGTCTGTGCTCTATGATCTATGGTCTAAGCTCTATGCTCTATGATCTATGGTCTGTGCTCTATGGTCTGTGCTCTATGGTCTACGCTCTATGCTCTATGATCTATGGTCTGTGCTCTATGGTCTAAGCTCTATGCTCTATGATCTATAGTCTGTGGTCTGTGCTCTATGGTCTGTGCTCTATAGTCTATGATCTATGGTCTATGCTCTATGATCTATGGTCTATGATCTATGATCTATGGTCTAAGCTCTATGCTCTATGATCTATGATCTATCTATGATCTATGGTCTGTGCTCTATGGTCTAAGCTCTATGCTCTATGATCTATAGTCTGTGGTCTGTGCTCTATGGTCTGTGCTCTATGCTCTATGATCTATGGTCTATGCTCTATGGTCTAAGCTCTATGCTCTATGATCTATGGTCTGTGCTCTATGGTCTGTGCTCTATGATCTATGGTCTAAGCTCTATGCTCTATGATCTATGGTCTGTGCTCTATGGTCTGTGCTCTATGGTCTACGCTCTATGCTCTATGATCTATGGTCTGTGCTCTATGGTCTAAGCTCTATGCTCTATGATCTATAGTCTGTGGTCTGTGCTCTATGGTCTGTGCTCTATAGTCTATGATCTATGGTCTATGCTCTATGATCTATGGTCTATGATCTATGATCTATGGTCTAAGCTCTATGCTCTATGATCTATGGTCTATGCTCTATGATCTATGATCTATGGTCTGTGCTCTATGCTCTCTGATCTATGCTCTATGATCTATGGTCTAAGCTCTATGCTCTATGATCTATGGTCTATAGTTTCTGGAGAGTCTAAAACTGGAGGGCACAGGTTGAGGTGAAGAGGAAAACGATTTGGAGGGGGGGCACATTTTTCACCCAAAAGAGCGGACAGAGCTGCCAGAGGAAGTGCTTGGAGACGGGTACAGTCACGGCATACAACAGACGGGTACACGGGTGGGGAAGGTTCAGAGAACCTCTATGATCTATGGTCTATGCTCTATGATCTATGATCTATGGTCTGTGCTCTATGATCTATGGTCTATGATCTATGATCTATGGTCTAAGCTCTATGCTCTATGATCTATGGTCTACAGTTTCTGGGGAGTCTAAAACTAGAGGGCACAGGTTGAGGTGAAGAGGAAAACGATTTGCGGGGGGGCACATTTTTCACCCAAAAGTGCGGACAGAGCTGCCAGAGGAAGTGCTTGGAGACGGGTACAGTCAGGGCATACAACAGACGGGTACACGGGTGGGGAAGGTTCAGAGAGACATGGGCCAGCACAAGCAGATGGGACTGTCTCAAATGGGAATTTCCGTTAGCACGGGACAGATGGGCCGAACGGCCTGGTTCTGCATTGTACAACATGTTGGAGATGTAACCGGGGTAGAGGGTGGGGGGGACCCTGGTCTGCTGGCTGGGTCTGGGGAATGGAAAGATCCCACGGTTCGCAGCTGGTATTGAAGCAACTAGCTGGTGTACACAAAGTTCTCAGATACACCCCCCCCCCACCGTCTCCATCAACCCCTCCCCAACTCCAACACCCTCTCCCCGACTCCGTCATCCCTCCCTCCCCTACACCCCACACTGACTCCAACACCCTCTCCCTCCCCCCTCCTTCCCCTACACCCCACCCTGACTCCAACACCCTCTCACTCCCCTGCACCCTTCTCCGTCTCTGTCAGCCCCCCTCCTTCCCCTACACCCCTCCCCATCTCCGACACTCTGTTCCTCCCCTACACCCCTCCTCGTCTCTGTCACTCCCTCCCTCCCCTACACTCCTCCACGTCTCCGTCACCCCCTCCCCACCCCTTTGGTCTCCCCCATCTCCGACGACCCCTCTCTCCCCTCCACTCCTCTCCTGTCTCCCTCAAACTCCCTTCCCCCTGATCCGCGACCCAGTCCGGGCTTTGGGAAGTGTCTTGGACGCGGCCCAGGGAATGTTTGCGATGGAATGCGGAAAATTACGGACAGACGTCTCCTGGAATGGTCTGCCGGGGGGAGGGGAGGGGAGTGGGGAAGAGAGACGGGCGGACTTGTGGCATGGAAGGAATTTAAAGGGATTTAATGCACACAAATAGACTCACACGCGGTTACGCACGCATACACTCTCACATGCACACACACACACGCAACACAACACAACACAACACACACACACACACACACACACACACAAGCACAGACACACTAATTCTCTCTCTCCCTCACCAGACACAGACACTCTCTCCCTCTCTGACACGCACACACGGGGGTGCCGCCGCGATTGGATCTCCTCACACCATTGCCCCCTACACACACAGACACCTAACCCCTTCCCTCGCAGGTGCCGGACAGAGAGCCGGAGGGGGGGCGGGGTTCGAAGCACCATGGCCGGCGAGGTTGCCCTGGGCGCCCCGCCGGTCCGCAAGAGCTCCCTCCTCGAGAATATCAGAGGCTGCATCAGACTGAGCAAGGAACTGAGGAAACGGGCCGACGAGACCAGGAGGATCTACGTGAGTGACCCGCCGGTGCTCGAACTCTGCCGCCGTCCCACACGCTCCGCTCCCTCCGTCTCCCCCTCAACCGCCGTCCGCATCCCCCCTTCTCTCTCCCTCCCTACCTTGCCCCCAGCCCCTCTCCCCTCCCTACCACAGTCTCCCCGTCGCTCCCCCTCCCTTCCCCCTCTCTCTCTCACACTGTCCACCTCCCTCCTTCTGTCTGTCTCCCCCCTCCCTCCGTTGTATATCTTTCCTGCTCTACATCTCCCTCTCTCTTTCCTTCTCTCCCTCTTCCCACCTCTCCTTTCTCTCTCTATCTGTACCTGTTTGTGTCTCTTCTCTCTCGCTCTCACGCTCTCTGTTTCTCTTTATCATTCTGTCTTTCTCTATCACTCTCTCTTTCCCTAACTTCAATCTCTAACCCTTTGCATCTCTCTCTCTCTCTCTCTCTCTCTCCCTCTCTCGGCAGATCTGGACGACGATATACAAGACAGGTGCTATCTTTTTCCTCCCCAGAGTTGAAGCGCCCAAAATCAGAGGGCGTGTGTTTAAGGAGGGGGGGGGGAGTTCAAAGGAGATGTGTGTGTGTGTGTAGGGGGGGGGCGAGTTTTTTTTACCCCGAGAGGGGTGGGAGCCCGGGACGTGCTGCCAGGGGTGGTGGTGGAGGGTAGAGGGGACAGAGGCTGTTAGACGCGTGGGTGCAGAAGGAATGGAGGGTCGTGGACTTCGTGCGGGCGGGAGGGACCCCTTTAGTTATGTATCGAGGTCAGTATGCACATGATGGGCCGAGTTCTCTGTTCATGCGCTGTCCCATTCTGTGTTTCTCACCCTCTCCTTCGCTACCCCCCCCAAACTTTCCTTCCCTCACTTTCTCCCTCTTTCTTTGTCTCCTCCCTCTCTCCACCAGCTGCCTCACCCACATCTCGATCTATCTCAGTACCCCTCTCTTCCCCCTCTTGATCCACCTCAATACCTCTCCCTCCCCCTCCCCTGCATCGATCTTCCTCAATACCTCCCCTCCCTCTTTCTCCTATCGCTCCCTCTCCCCTCTCTCCTACCCTGATCTACCTCAACACCTGTCTCTCCTCTGCTTGATATAACAGTACATCTCCCTCTCCCCCACTCTCTCTCACCTCCTCCCTTGCTTCAACCTACCTCATTACCTCTCCCTCATTGTCTCTTGCTCCCCTCTCTCGCCCTCTCCCCATCTCAATCCACCTGAATATCTCTCCCTACCCTCCCTCCTCCTCCCCTCTATTCCCCCTCCCCATCCATCAAACTCACTCTCCCCTTATCTCGATCTACCTCAATATCTCCCCCCTCCCTCTCTCTCTCCAACTCCCTGAATACCTCTCTCTCCCTTCCCTCCCCTTTTCTGTTCCTCTCTCTCTCTTCCTGTGTCCCCTCCCGTATCTTCTCCAATTTTTCACACACTGTCCTCTCCCCTTTTCCAGTTCTTAGTCTCCCCATCTTCCAGCCCCTCTCTACGCCACCATCTTTGAACTCACTCCCTGCTTTCTTCTCACCCTCAGGACCTTTGCCCTCTAAACTCCCTCCAACCTCCCCCATGTCTCTTCTATGCCCTTACCCCCTCAGTCTCTCCCTCTTGCCCTCAGGACCCATTTGCACTCTGAACTCTACCCAGCCTCCCCTCTCTCACCCTCAGGACCACCCAGTAACTTTCTAAACCTGCTCAAGCCCCCCACCCTCAGGAACTCCCATTCCTGGTCTAAACTCTTATCAACCTCCCCCTTGCAGTCTAAACCACCACCTATCCCCTTTCTCTCCATCCCTCTCTCTCTTCCTTTGCCTCCCTCTCCCTCTCCCTCCTTTTGCCCTCTCCCTCTCTCCATCCTTTTCCCTCCCTCTCCCCCATCCCTCTCGCTCTCTCACTCCCTTACCCCTATCTCTTTCTCTATCTCTCTCTCTCTGTCTCTCACTCTCTCTCTCTCTGTCTCTCTCTCTTTCTCTCTTTCTCTATCTCTCTCTCTCTCTCCGTCTCTGACTCTCTGTCTCTGTCTCTCTCTCTTTCTCTCTCTCTCTGTCTCTCTATCTTTCTCTGTCTCTCTCTGTCTCTCTCTCTCTGTCTCTCTCTCTTTCTCTCTTTCTCTCTCTCTGTCTCTCTCTCTCTCTCCGTCTCTGACTCTCTCTCTCTGTCTCTCTCTCTTTCTGTCTCTGTCTCTCTCTCTGTCTCTCTCTCTCTCTCTCTCTCTCTTTCTCTCTTTCTCTGTCTCTGTCTCTCTCTCTCTCCGTCTCTGACTCTCTCTCTCTCTGTCTCTCTCTCTCTTTCTGTCTCTGTCTCTCTCTCTCTCTCTCTCTCTCTCTCTGTCTCTCTCCCTCCCTCCCCTGCCTCTCACTATTAGGGACTCACTTGGTGATCGCACCCCCTCTCTCCCTCCTTCGCCCTCGACACCTCCCCTGAGACTTTTCCCACTCCCACCAACATCTTTCACATTCTAACGCTCCCCCATCCATCCTCAGACCCGCCCCCCAATCGTGTTCTAGCATCCCTTCTCTCCCTCCAGAGGACCACCACCGTCTCTCACTCACCCGGCCCCCATCCGCCTCTCTGCCTCCACTTCATCCTCAGGACCCCTTCTCTTTCTCCCAGCCCCTCCAACGCCGGTGGGGGGTGGGGGGGGGGCAGACAGCGGTGGAGGCCAGGCCTTTGGGCATGTTTAAGGCACAGCTTCATCAGGCAAAGGTTACGGGGAGGGGGCAGGACGATGGGGTTGAGAGGGCTCGATTAAATCAACAGAGGCAGACTCGATGGGCTGAATGGCCTGATTCTGCTGTTCTATGGTCTTTTGCCCTCAGGACTGTTCCCTCCTGTCCCTCAGGACCTCCAGCCTCACTCCCTCCCTTACTTCCTCGCCCTCCGAAGCCCCCTCTTTCCCTCCCTCTCACATTCTAAAGCACCCGAAAGACCCTCCCCCTCACCTCCCTCTTGTTCTAACGCCCACCCCCACTCCCTCCCTTATTCCCCGCAAAACCTCCCTCACCCCCCCAAGTCCCTCTCTCTATCCCTCTCATTCTGAGGATCCCTCTCTCCCCTCATTTTCTACAGCCTCCTCCCCTTCCCCTTCGGGACGCTTCTTTTCCTCTCTTCCCCCTCTGCTTCAAACCCTCTAAACTGCTCTCTCCCCTCCCTCTTGCCCTCAGGACCGCTGCCAGGGCCTGACGGAGAAGATGACCTCCTCAATGCGGCCGGCCGACGCCTCGGACGGGATTCCGCGGGCCGGGACCAGCGGCTGGGGAGAGATGCCGACCCCCGAGCGCCTGTCGCAAACCCTCCAGGCCTACCGCCGCTTTGCCGAGCTGCTGGGGCTGGCGGCGGGGGCCGGTGGGGGTTCCGGGGCCTGCCCCCGGTCGGCCGAGCTGCGCCGGGCCCTGCTGGGCCTCCGCACCGACTGTGAGGGGCTGCTAGCGCGGACGGGCCTGCTGGCAGCTCAGCTGGGGCTGCCCGTCCAGGCCTCGGAGGCCCCCGGCCCGCCGCCGGCCTCCCGGGGCTCCAGCGAGTTCGAGGCCAAGCTGTGGGGCCACCGGCTGCTGCGGGAGCTGTTCAACTGGGCCCTCCGCTCCATCCGCGACTTCTACAAGTTGCGCAGCCAGCTGGGAGGCTCCCAGCCGGTGGCGGGAGCTGAGGTAGGCCACCGCCGGTTCTGGGGCCCCGGGCTCCTCCTCTGGCCCAGACAGGACGGAGGCCTGCGGCGTCCCCACACCACCTGAACCCGTCCTTCCCCAGAGACCGTGGGGTTGCGTGTAGCTAAGATAGGCCGCGCCAGTGGACAAGGCCTGGTCTGCTCCGTCTAACCCCAGAGCCTGGGGTCCGGGATTGGGGTGTGGGTGCCGGGGGGGGTGGGGGCGTCTGTGAAGGGTAGAGGGTGGCCAGAGGCGACCCGATCCCAGAGGCCTGATGTAGGCCGCAGCTGCTGAGGGCCGAGGCCTGCTCTGTCCGAACTGGCGCAGGGACAGAGCAGGTCCGGTTCCACGGACAGGGCAGGGCCCTGAGGCGTCCCACTGGCACAGAGATGAGGGGTGGTGGGGGGGAAGCAGTGAACGTCCCACCCAGAGACGGGGCCAGAGGCTTCAGGCAACCCTGGCCCAACTACCAGGGCCCATCCCGCCCAGCCCAGCATTGACCACCCCCCTCCCCACTTCCCTTGCCCAGAATTGGGGGCCGCTTTATCTTCTTGCTCCCAGAAATGACCCCCTTCCCTCCCTCGCTGACGCCGCATCTCCGGCTGTCCGGCGCCCCCTTACCCACGTGCTCGGGAGCCCAGTGGGGCGGGGGGGGAGCGAGGACAGCGTCGAGAGGGGGACGGCGAGACGGACGCAGCATCTTCCAGTACCCGCCGTTCCCCCAGCTGCCCTCGGTTTTGTCAGCCATCAGTTGCTGTTCAGTGAACGACTTGAACTGGAATCAGAGAACTTCCCAGAATCGGGGGGGTGCACAGGGAGATCCACACCATGTCTGACCCATGTCCCGGGAGCGCACGGTGCCCACACTGGGGATAAAGTGGGGGGTAGGGACACACTGTGGGGGTGATGTAGAGGGAGCTCCACACCGTGTCTGACCTGTGTCCCGGGAGCGCTCGGTGCCCACACTGGGGATAAAATGGGGGGGGGACACACTGTGGGGGTGATGTAGAGGGAGCCCCACACCGTGTCTGACCCGTGTCCCGGGAGCGCTCGGTGCCCACACTGGGGATAAAGTGGGGGGGGTAGGGACACACTGTGGGGGTGATGTAGAGGGAGCTCCACACCGTGTCTGACCCGTGTCCCGGGAGCGCTCGGTGCCCACACTGGGGATAAAGTGGGGGGGGGGACACACTGTGGGGGTGATGTAGAGGGAGCCCCACACCGTGTCTGACCCATGTCCCGGGAGCGCTCGGTGCCCACACTGGGGATAAAATGGGGGGGGGACACACTGTGGGGGTGATGTAGAGGGAGCCCCACACCGTGTCTGACCCGTGTCCCGGGAGCGCTCGGTGCCCACACTGGGGATAAAGTGGGGGGGGACACACTGTGGGGGGGGATGTAGAGGGAGCTCCACACCGTGTCTGACCCGTGTCCCGGGAGCGCTCGGTGCCCACACTGGGGATAAAGTGGGGGGACACACTGTGGGGGTGATGTAGAGGGAGCTCCACACCGTGTCTGACCCGTGTCCCGTGAGCGCTCGGTGTCCACACTGGGGATAAAGTGGGGGGGGGACACACTGTGGGGGTGATGTAGAGGGAGCCCCACACTGTGTCCGATCACACACTCCCGGCTCAGACACAGAGTCAATCTCCCCCCACACCGTCCCATCACACACTCCCGGGGTCAGACACAGAGCGAAGCTCCCTCCACACCATCCCATCATACTCCCGGCTCAGACACAGAGTCAATCTCCCTCCACACCATCCCATCACACACTCCCAGGGACAGACACAGAGTGAAACTCCCTCCACACAATCCCATCACACTCCTGGCTCAAACACGGAGTGAAGCTCCCTTTGTTCCAACCCGTTACACGGTCCCGGTTCACGCTAATTTATAACGCTGCATTTTGAATCGTATATGTAGCGAAGCCTAATTTCTAATCTATGATCCCGTAATACATCCTGGAGTTAAAACAAAACTGACTTACGTGCAGTGATATTTTTAATATAGATTTATTAATCTTAATCACTGAATGTTACGTGATAGCTATGGAGTTAATATAAACTAACTAATGTACACTATGATGTTTTTAATAAAATCTGCTTTGTTACTGAATGTAATTATATATTATAATATTATTAATTAAAGTATAATTTAACAAAATAAGAACTTTTTTCTGGGTTAGTTTGGGGCCAGTTGGCACACATCCAGGAACTTCGGTGTACGAGGGTAGGACACTGTGAGCGGTGGGAAGTGTGGAGGGACAGAGGGACCTCAGTGTACGAGGGTAGGATACGCACCGTGAACAGTGGGGAGTGTCGAGGGTGGGGGGACTCGGGGTACGAGGGTAGGACACGCATGGTGAACGGTGGGGAGTGTGGAGGGACAGAGGGACCTCAGTGTACGAGGGTAGGATACGCACCGTGAACAGTGGGGAGTGTCGAGGGTGGGGGGACTCGGGGTACGAAGATAGGACACGCATGGTGAACGGTGGGGAGTGTCGAGGGACAGAGGGACCTCGGTGTACGAGGGTAGGACACACACCGTGAACGGTGGGGAGTGTCGAGGGACAGAGGGATCTCGGTGTACGAGGGCAGGACACCCACTGTGAACGGTGGGGAGAGTTGAGGGACAGGGGGACCTTGGCGTACGAGGGCAGGACACCACCCTGGACCCTGGGAGAGTAGAGGACAGTGACCACCTGAGTTTATAAAACTCGATCAGGTCACCGCTCAGCCTCCTTCACTCCAGGAAAAGCAGTCCCAGCCCTTGTCCCGTCTCCCCTTGTAGCTCGGAACCGACAACATCTTCGTGAGTCTCTCCCACACCCACACCCACACTGGCTCAGTCACCCCCTCCCTGCAAATGGGAGACCAGAATCGGACACAGCAGTCCGACCCAGGTTTCAACAGAGTCCACGTTCCCGTTCGTCTGCGTGTGTGTCCATGTCTTTGTGAATGTGTGTGTGAACATGTTTGTGTGTATCTCTGGGTGGGTGTCTCAGTGTTTCTCTGTCTCCTCCCCACTTCTCCTCTCTCTCACCCTCTGCCCTCTCTCCCCACCTCTCTCTCTCGTACCCCCTCCTCCCTCTCTCTCCACTTCTCTCTCCTCCCCCTTTCTTTCTCCCTCTCTCCCTGCTTCTCTCCCCCTCTTCCCTTCTCCCTCCTCCCCTTCTATTTCTCTGCCCTTCTCTCTCCCCTCCCTGCCCCCCCATCTCGGTGTCTCTCCCCCTCTCTCTCCTTCTCTCCTCTCTCTTTCTCCTCGCCCTCTCATTCTCCTCCTCCCTCTCTCCTCTCTCTCTACCCCCTCCTCTCTCTCTCTCCCCTCTCTCTCTCTACACCTCTTTTTCTACTCCTCCCTCTCTCTAATTCTCTCTCTCCTCCCCACCCCTCCTCTCCCACCCCTTCTTGGTGTCTGGGTCTGTCTCATCTCTCTCTCTCTCACACACTCACTCTATTTATTTATCTATCTGTTCATTCAGTGGTACAGCGTGGGGTAGACCCCTTGTTCCTTTGAGACACTCCACCCCAGCAACCTCACAGTCCCGACATACCCTAACCTCATCACGGGACGCTTTACATTGACCAGTTAACTCTCCGGTGTAGATCTTTGGTCTGGGGGAGGAAAGCAGAGCACCCGGGGGAAAGTGTGCACTCTACGGGGAGGGTGTACTGGGACTCCTTGGAGAATTGAATGCCCAACTCCAGGACGCCTGAGGGCCCTAATGCTGTGACGTGAACCACCATGATATACCTTCACACCTGTCCCTGTCTCTCCCTCTCAGTCTCTCTCTACCTCTCCCTCTCTCTGAGTGTAACTGTTTGTCTCTCTCACTCTCTCTGAGTCTCTCTACCTCTCCCCGCCCTCTCTCTCATTCTCTACCTTTCCCTCTCCCCCTCACTCTCTGCCCTCTCTCTCCCCCTCTATCTCTCACTCTTCCTCTAATTCAGTTTCTCTCTGTCTCTCTCTCCTCCCATCTCTCTCTCGCACTCATTCTCTCTCTCGCACACATCCTCTCTTTCTAGTTCAGTGTTTTTCTCTCTCTCTCTCCCCCCCCCCCCTACTCAAGGCGTACAGGAGTGGGTCAGATCAGCTGGCAGAGTGGAGTCACAGCGCCAACTTCGCACCCCCCCACCCCCGTCCAGCGAAGCAGACCGAGGAGCTGTCGGCGGGCTGCAGGAAGGGGCCGGCCCTCGGGCGGGCGGCTTCAGGGTCCTGGGAAATCAACACCCCCGAAGTCCGAGCCAGGGCGCAGCACTTGGACGTGATTGCACCGAAGGCTTGGCGGCGGCTAGATTTCATCGGGGGAGGGAGGAGGGGGTGGCTTTGAGGGGAGGCGGTGCGTCACCGAGGAGCCTCGCAGGTTCCGACAGATGGACGCTGGGGGAGCATTTCTGACCGACTGTATCACCGTCTGGTGCGGTGGGGGGAGGGCAGGACGGGCCACCGCGCAGGATTGGGACCAGCTGCAGCTGTAGAAGTTGTAAAACTCGGCCACAGCTCCGCGTCACGGCCTCCCCGCCGGTCAGCGCGCCTTCCAGACCCGGTGCGACCGTCCGACATGAAGGCGTCACCCAGGGCCATGAGGCATAGGGGGCAGGAGTCGGGCCACTCGGCCCGTCGAGTCTGCTCTGTTATTCCATCACGACTGATCCCGGATGATCCCACTCAAACCCCGTACACCTGCCGTCTCTCCAGGTCCCTTGATGCCCCGATCGATCAGGGAACGAACAACTTCCGCCTGAAATACACGCAGGGGACTCGGCCGCCGCCGCCGCAATCTGCGGCGGTGCGTTCCACAGATTCGCTACTCTCTGTATAAAATAATCCCTCCTCACTATCTGTTCTAAAGGGTTTCATAGCACATAGAATAGTACAGCACATTACAGGCCCTTCGGCCCACATTGTTCTGCCGACCCTCAAACCCTGCCTCCTATATAACTCCCCCCACCTTAAATTCCCCCATATACCTGTCTAGTAGTCTCTTAAACTTCACTAGTGTATCTGCCTCCACCACTGACTCAGGCAGTGCATTCCACGCACCAACCACTCTCTGAGTAAAAATCCTTCCTCTAATATCCCCCTTGAACTTCCCACCCCTTACCTTAAAGCCATGTCCTCTTGTATTGAGCAGTGGTGCCCTAGGGAAGAGGCGCTGACTGTCCACTCTATCCATTCCTCTTAATATCTTGTATACCTCTATCATGTCTCCTCTCATCCTCCTTCTCTCCAAAGAGTAAAGCCCTAGCTCCCTTAATCTCTGATCATAATGCATACTTTCTAAACCAGGCAGCATCCTGGTAAATCTCCTCTGTACCCTTTCCAATGCTTCCACATCCTTCCTATAGTGAGGTGACCAGAACTGGACACAATACTCCAAGTGTGGCCTAACTAGAGTTTTATAGAGCTGCATCATTACCTCGCGACTCTTAAACTCTATCCCTCGACTTATGAAACCCCATAGGCTTTCTTAACTACCCTATCTACCTGTGAGGCAACTTTCAGAGATCTGTGGACATGTAACCCGAGATCCCTCTGCTCCTCCACACTACCAAGTATCCTGCCATTTACTTTGTCCTCTGCCTTGGAGTTTGTCCTTCCAAAGTGTACCACCTCACACTTCTCCGGGTTGAACTCCATCTGCCACTTCTCAGCCCACTTCTGCATCCTATCAATGTCTCTCTGCAACCTTCAACAATCCTCTACACTATCTACAGCACCACCAACCTTTGTGTTGTCTGCAAACTTGCCAACCCACCCTTCTACCCCGACATCCAGGTCGTTAATAAAAATCACGAAAAGTAGAGGTCCCAGAACAGATCCTTGTGGGACACCACTAGTCACAATCCTCCAATCTGAATGTACTCCCTCCACCACCACCCTCTGCCTTCTGCAGGCAAGTCAATTCTGAATCCACCTGGCCAAACTTCCCTGGATCCCATGCCTTCTAACTTTCTGAATAAGCCTACCATGTGGAACCTTGTCAAATGCCTTACTAAAATGTGCTCTCTCCATCACCACCCTCTGCCTTCTGCAGGCAAGCCAGTTCTGAATCCACCTGGCCAAACTTCCCTGGATCCCATGCCTTCTGACTTTCTGAATAAGCCTACAGTGCGGAACCTTGTCAAATGCCCCTCAGTTTTGAGGCCGTGCCCTCCAGTCCTGGATACCACCCCCACCCCCCAACCGCCGGAGGAAACATCCTCCCCACTAGTCCCTTCAACATTCACTGGGTTTTAATGAGATCCCCACCCCGGCATTCCTAAAACGGCCAGACCCTCCTCATATCTCAACCTTGTCTCACTGTGACGGTCGGGAAGGAGGTACAGAAGCCTGAAGGCACACTCTCAGCGATTCTGGAACAGCTTCTTCCCCTCTGCCGCCCGATTCAACGTTGAACCCAAGAACACTTTATTTTTTTAACCCCCGCCACCCCCCCCCGCCTTTTTCTTGGCTCTCTCCTTGCACGAGTTATTTAATTTAATTCCGCGCGTTTCCTGTTGTGATTCACAGCCGATCTGTTATGCAGGGCAATGATGTTCCTCTGTGCAAGAGCAGCCCATTTCCGTGATATTGAACCCGATTCTCGCTCCTCTCTCTCCTGCCTCACTCCGAGTCCGCTTGCGCAGAGGTGTGGGGCGGAGGGGCCGCTCTCGGACCTCACGCCAGGCCTTCCAGCTGCGGCTCCGTTCCCCGGGGCAGGCACCGCGGGCCCAGACAGCTCCGGGTCGGCCACAAGTATTCCCTCCGGCTCCGCTCTGTTTACTGACCACACACACTGCGCTCTCAGGAAATGCTGGGACTCCTCTGCACCAGCTCCAGCCCAGCAAATTTCCACTCGCAGACTGAGTGATCCATTCAGAGGGACGGTTGACTGCCATCCGCCTGTGTATCAGTGCCGGAGGGGCTTCCTGTTTTTGATTCAACATCCCTGCGGAGAGCAACAGAGGTTTAGACACGGTTTGGAGCTCCCTCTACATCACCCCGACAGTGTGTCCCCCCCCCCACTTTATCCCCAGTGTGGGCACCGAGTGCTCCCGGGACACGGGTCAGACACGGTGTGGAGCTCCCTCTACATCACCCCCACAGTGTGTCCCCCCCCCACTTTATCCCCAGTGTGGACACCGAGCGCTCCCGGGACACGGGTCAGACACGGTGTGGATCTCCCTCTACATCACCCCCACAGTGTGTCCCCCCCACTTTATCCCCAGTGTGGGCACCGAGCGCTCCCGGGACACGGGTCAGACACGGTGTGGGGCTCCCTCTACGTCACCCCCACAGTGTGTCCCCCCCCACTTTATCCCCAGTGTGGGCACCGAGCGCTCCCGGGACACGGGTCAGACACGGTGTGGAGCTCCCTCTACATCACCCCCTCAGTGTGTCCCCCCCCCACTTTATCCCCAGTGTGGGCACCGAGCGCTCCCGGGACACGGGTCAGACACGGTGTGGAGCTCCCTCTACATCACCCCCACAGTGTCCCCCCTCCCACTTTATCCCCAGTGTGGGCACCGAGCGCTCCCGGGACACGGGTCAGACACGGTGTGGAGCTCCCTCTACATCATCCCCACAGTGTGTCTCCACCCCCCACTTTATCCCCAGTGTGGACACCGAGCGCTCCCGGGACACAGGTCAGACACGGTGTGGAGCTCCCTCTACATCACCCCCACAGTGTCCCCCCTCCCACTTTATCCCCAGTGTGGGCACCGAGCGTTCCCGGGACATGGGTCAGACACGGTGTGGAGCTCCCTCTACATCACCCCCACAGTGTCCCCCCTCCCACTTTATCCCCAGTGTGGGCACCGAGCGCTCCCGGGACATGGGTCAGACACGGTGTGGAGCTCCCTCTACATCACCCCCACAGTGTCCCCCCTCCCACTTTATCCCCAGTGTGGGCACCGAGGCTCCCAGGACACAGGTCAGACATGGTGTGGAGCTCCCTCTACATCACCCCCACAGTGTGTCCCCCCACTTTATCCCCAGTGTGGGCACCGAGCGCTCCTGGGACACGGGTCAGACACGGTGTGGAGCTCCCTCTACATCACCCCACAGTGTGTCCCCCACTTTATCCCCAGTGTGGGCACCGAGCTCTCCCGGGACACGGGTCAGACACGGTGTGGAGCTCCCTCTACATCACCCCCACAGTGTGTCCCCCCCCCACTTTATCCCCAGTGTGGGCACCGAGCGCTCCCGGGACACGGGTCAGACACGGTGTGGAGCTCCCTCTACATCACCCCCTCAGTGTGTCCCCCCCCCACTTTATCCCCAGTGTGGGCACCGAGCGCTCCCGGGACACGGGTCAGACACGGTGTGGAGCTCCCTCTACATCACCCCCACAGTGTCCCCCCTCCCACTTTATCCCCAGTGTGGGCACCGAGCGCTCCCGGGACACGGGTCAGACACGGTGTGGAGCTCCCTCTACATCATCCCCACAGTGTGTCTCTACCCCCCACTTTATCCCCAGTGTGGACACCGAGCGCTCCCGGGACACAGGTCAGACACGGTGTGGAGCTCCCTCTACATCACCCCCACAGTGTCCCCCCTCCCACTTTATCCCCAGTGTGGGCACCGAGCGTTCCCGGGACATGGGTCAGACACGGTGTGGAGCTCCCTCTACATCACCCCCACAGTGTCCCCCCTCCCACTTTATCCCCAGTGTGGGCACCGAGCGCTCCCGGGACATGGGTCAGACACGGTGTGGAGCTCCCTCTACATCACCCCCACAGTGTCCCCCCTCCCACTTTATCCCCAGTGTGGGCACCGAGGCTCCCAGGACACAGGTCAGACATGGTGTGGAGCTCCCTCTACATCACCCCCACAGTGTGTCCCCCCACTTTATCCCCAGTGTGGGCACCGAGCGCTCCTGGGACACGGGTCAGACACGGTGTGGAGCTCCCTCTACATCACCCCACAGTGTGTCCCCCACTTTATCCCCAGTGTGGGCACCGAGCTCTCCCAGGACACGGGTCAGACACGGTGTGGAGCTCCCTCTACATCACCCCCACAGTGTGTCCCCACCCACTTTATCCCCAGTGTGGGCACCGAGAGCTCCCGGGACACGGGTCAGACACGGTGTGGAGCTCCCTCCACATCACCCCCACAGAGTGTCCCCCCCACTTTATCCCCAGTGTGGGCACCGAGCGCTCCCCGGGACACGGGTCAGACACAGTGTGGATCTCCCTCTACATCACCCCCACTTTATCCCCAGTGTGGGCACCAAGCGCTCCCGGGACACGGGTCAGCCACGGTTTGGAGCTCCCTCTACATCACCCCCACAGTGTGTCCCCCACTTTATCCCCAGTGTGGGAACCGAGCTCTCCCGGGACACGGGTCAGACACGGTGTGGAGCTCCCTCTACGTCACCCCCACAGTGTGTCCCCCCCCCCACTTTATCCCCAGTGTGGGCACCGAGCACTCCCGGGACACGGGTCAGACACGGTGTGGAGCTCCCTCTACATCACCCCCACAGTGTGTCCCCACCCACTTTATCCGCAGTGTGGGCACCGAGAGCTCCCGGGACACGGGTCAGACACGGTGTGGAGCTCCCTCCACATCACCCCCACAGAGTGTCCCCCCCACTTTATCCCCAGTGTGGGCATCGAGCGCTTCCGGGACACGGGTCAGACACAATGTGGAGCTCCCTCTGCATCACCCCGACAGTGTGTCCACCCCCCACTTTATCCCCAGTGTGGGCATCGAGCGCTCTCGGGATACAGGTCAGACACGGTGTGGAGCTCCCTTTACATCACCCTCACAGTGTCTCCCCCCCACTTTATCCCCAGTGTGGGCACTGAGCGCTTACGGGACACGGGTCAGACACGGTGTGGAGCTCCCTCTACATCACCCCCACAGTGTGTCCCCCACTTTATCCAAAGTGTGGACACCGAGCGCTCCCGGGACACGGGTCAGACACGGTGTGGAGCTCCCTCTACATCACCCCCACAGTGTGTCCCCCACTTTATCCCCAGTGTGGGCACCGAGCGTTCCCGGGACACAGATCAGACACGGTGTGGAGCTCCCTCTACATCACCCCCACATTGTGTCCCCCACTTTATCCCCAGTGTGAGCACCGAGCGCTCCCGGGACACGGGTCAGACACGGTGTGGAGCTCTCTACACCACCCCCACACTGTGCTTCGCACTCTTTTCCTCTCTCCTCTCTTCACTCGCCCCACCCCCCGACTTTTCCCTGACCCATCTCTGCTTTCCTCTCCGATCTCTCAGCTCTGAAGCAAGTCAGTGTCACGGTTGGTTCTTCGTTTCCCACCGGTCGTTCCTTCCTGCCATCTCTCACACCTCCTTCGCTTTCGCACCTGCTTCTCGTTCCCCCCTGCCGTCCCCACTTCTTCCATGCCTAACTCTCTCTCTCTCTCTGGCCCTGCTTGTCTCCCCACTGTTCCTATCTCTCCCTCCCCTTCTCTCCTTCCCCGTCTCCGCCCCTCCCCCTCCTTCCCCCTTCGCTGCATATCTGCCTCTCTACCCTCTCTTTCCCCGTCTCTGCTCCTTCCCCCTCTTCTCTGCCCGTTCACCCTCTCTCCTCCCCGCCACGTCTCTGTCCCTAACTCCCGAGCTTCGACCCCATCGCTCACCCCTGCACTCTCGTTCTCCTTTTTGTCCCGCTCCCCCGTCTCCCCAACCCCCCAAGCACTCTACTCCTCGCCAGGAAGGAGTATTTTCTGGACTGGTTTTGACCGCGCTCGGTCCCAGGAGAGAGTGACCTCACCCGGACTATGGAGCGGCACCAACTCTCTCACTGGCTGACCTTAAAGATCCGGACGTCATTCCCGCACTGGCGGCTCTCGCTCGGCGCTTCCCGAAATGTCAGCTCCTCCCACAGCTCCCTGCCAGAGGGATTCCCACTCTCCGGACAACATCCTGTCTGCGGGAGTGAGGTGGGGGGGAGGGGAGCCAGAGACAGACAGAGAGAGAGAGAGAGAGAGGGAAGGAGAAAGTGAAAAGAGACTGAAATTTGAACTAGGGAAAGTTGAGAGAGAGGGAACGGAGAGTGAGGGCGCCATAGAGGGGGAGAAACAGGGAGAGAGAGAGAAAGTAGAGAGAGAATGGAGGGGGAGAAAGTGTTAGAGAGAAAGAAGGTGCAGAGAGACAGAAAGTGAAGACAGAGAAAGTGGAGAGAGGAAGAGAGAAAGTAGACAGAGAGCGGGATAGAAAGTGGAGAGAGGGACAGAAAGTGGATTGAGGGACAGAAAGTGTAGAGAGAAGAGGTGGAGCAAGAAAAAGTAGAGAGGGAGAGGAAATGGAGGGGGAAAGGGAAAGAGGAGGGGGGAAGTGGAGAGAGAGAAGAAGTAAAGAGGAATTCTGTAAAGGGAGAAAAAGTGGAGAGGGAGAGGGAAGTGGAGAGAAAGTGGAAAGAGAGAGAGAGTCTAGAACTGGGGGACATGGCCTCAAGATTCTGGGGAGTAGATTATGGATGGAGATGAGGAGGAACTGCTTTTCCCAGAGGGTGGTGAATCTGTGGAATTCTCTGCCCAATGAAGCAGGGGGGGCTGCCTCAGTCAATGTATTTAAGACAAGGTTGGACAGATTTTTGCTTGGTAAGGGGAATTAAGGGTTATGGGTAAAAGGCAGGTAGCTGGAGATGAGTCCACGGCCAGATCAACAATGATCTTATTGAGTGGCGGGGGCAAGCTCGATGGTCCGGATGGCCTACTCCTATTTCTTCTATTCTCTGCTGGAGGGAGTTAGTAGAGCAAAAGAAAGAATCAGAATCAGGTTTATTATCACCGGCATGTGTCATGAAATTTGTTAAAGAACAGCAGCGGTTTAATGCAATACATAACATAGAAGAAATCAATCATCAATTACAGGATATGCATATTGAATTGATTAAAAAATCGTGCAAAAACAGAAATAAAATATATGTTTTAAAAAGTGAGGTAGTGTTCGTGGGCTCAATGTCCATTCAGGAATCGGATGACAGAGGGGAAGAAGCTGTTTCTGAATCGCTGAGTGTGTGCCTTCAGGCTTCTGTACCTCCTTCCCGATGGTAACAGTGAGAATAGGGCATGTCCTGGGTGGTGGGGGTCCTGTATGAGACACCGCTCCTTGAAGACGTCCTGGGTACTTTGTACAGTAGTATCCAAAATGGAGCCGAAAGTGTGGAGAGATAGGGACAAAGTGTAGAGAGATAAAGAGTCAAGTCGTCACTTTTTATTGTCATTTCGACCATAACTACTAGTACTGTACATAGTAAAAACGAGACAACGTTTCTCAGGACCATGGTGCTACATGAAACAATACAAAAACTACACTGAACTACGTAAAACAACACAAAACTACACCAGACTACAGACCTACCCAGGACTGCATAAAGTGCACAAAACAGTGCAGGCATTACAATAAATAATAAACAAGACAACGGGCACAGTAGAGGGCAGTAGGTTGGTGTCAGTCCAGGCTCTGGGTATTGAGAAGTCTGATGGCTTGGGGGAAGAAACTGTTACATCGTCTGGTCGTGAGAGCCAGATGCTTCGGTGCCTTTTGCCAGATGGCAGGAGGGAGAAGAGTTTGTATGAGGGGTGCGTGGGGTCCTTCACAATGCTGTTTGCTTTACGGATGCAGCGTTTGGTGTAAATGTCTGTAACGGCGGGAAGAGAGACCCCGACGATCTTCTCAGCTGACCTCACTATCCGCTGCAGGGTCTTGCGATCCAAGATAGAGACAAAGTGTGGACAGACAGAGGGGTGTGGAAGAGTTGCCTTCTGTGAACTGTCCTTTATCAGTCCAAGAGAGGGAATCACCCACTGGCGGTGGGTTTGGTGGGGAGGGGCCTCCTGTCCCCCTGCTCTCCCTCTGCCAAGAAGCCCAGACCTCAGTCACCTGAGATGGGGTGGTAGAAAGGTGATTTTCTCTCCCCTCCCTGGTTCCACAGGACAACTGAGAGGTTCAAAGAGGGACCCCGAGGAGGGGACCTTCCTGATCCTGGTGGTAGATGCACTCAGGCCTTTATTTTGGGGGTGGGGGTGGGGGAAGAAGAGGGAACTTCGGGAGTGGGCAGTGCCTTTGATTTTGCTGACTGCTTTACTGGGGGCCACGGTGGCATGTAGATACAGTGCATTGGGGGGGTTCGGGTGGTGGTGGGGGTGGGGAAGGCTGATTTCTCTGACGTGCAGAGCTGCGTCCACAGCTCTCTGAGGTTCCTTGTGGTCACAGACAAAAGCCATGATGCATCTGGATGGGATTTTCTGTGGTTAAGCTTGTAAAAGTAAAAGCTGTTGTGGGTCAGCCAGGACAGGCCAGATTACCTCAGCCTCCTGAGAAAGCAGACGTGCTCGTGCGTGTTTCATAGCCTCGGTGTCAATGTGGTCTGGACCAGGATAGGGTATTGGTGATGTTCACCTCCTAGGGAGTCAAAGCCCTGAACCCTCTCGACCTCTACACCGGTGATGTAAGGCAGGAGGATGCACAGACAGCCTGGGGCTTTACAAGGAAGCAATGAGACTTCCCAACTCTTGCACTCGACAGATTGACTAATAGAGGCCAGCCATCATTACCTCCCTACCCACTTGTGTGCCTACTTACAGGGACTTGAAGCCCGAGATCCAAGATTAGGTGAATTGAACTGACTTTATTTCTTACATCCTTCACATACGTGAGGAGTAAAAATCTTTACGTTACATCTCTGTCTAAATGTGCAATGCACAATCACAGTAATTTATAATAAACAGAACAGTCAATGTAATATAGAGTACGCTCAAGTCAGAGTGAGTTCATCACTCTGGAAGAAGCTGTCCCGGAGCCTGCTGGTCCTGGCTTTTATGCTGCGGTACCGTTTCCCAGATGGTAACAGCTGGAATAGATTGTGGTAGGAGTAACTTGGTCCCCAGTGATCCTTCGGGCCCTTTTTACATCCCTGTCTCTGTAAATGTCCCGAATAGTGGGAAGTTCACATCTACAGATGTGCTGGGCTGTCCGCACCACTCTCTGCAGAGTCCTGCGATTGAAGGAAGTACAGTTCCCATACTAGGCAGTGATGCAGCCAGTCAGGATGCTCTCAATTGTGCCCCTGTAGAAAGTTCTTGGGATTTGGGGGCCCAGACCAAACTCCTTTAACCGTCTGAGGTGAAAGAGATGCTGTTGTGCCTTTTTCACCAAACAGCCAGTATGTACAGACCATGTGAGATCCTCGGTGATGTTTATGCCGAGGAATTTAAAGCTGTTCGCCCTCTCAACCCTGGATCCATTGATGTCAATAGGGGCTAGCCCGTCTCCATTCCTCCTGTAGTCCACAACCATCTCCTTTGTTTTTGTGACATTGAGGGAGAAGTTCATGACACCACTGTGTCAGAGAGGTGACTTCTTCCCCATAGGCCACCTCGTCGTTGTTTGAGATAAGACCAATCAACGTAGTGTTGTCAGCAAATTTCATGAGGAGACTGAGGTCTTTTAACATGAGGAGACTCTATTTCCTGAGGAGACTGAGGTCCTTTAACATCTGTCGGACAATACTGAGGATGTTCTACGAGTCTGTGGTGGCCAGTGCGATCATGTTTGCTGTTGTGTGCTGGGGCAGCAGGCTGAGGGTAGCAGACGCCAACAGAATCAACAAACTCATTCGTAAGGCCAGTGATGTTGTGGAGATGGAACTGGACTCTCTCATGGTGGTGTCTGAAAAGAGGATGCTGTCTAAGTTGCGTGTCATCTTGGTCAATGTCTCCCATCCACTACATAATGTACTGGGTGGGCACAGGAGTACTTTCAGCCAGAGACTCATTCCACCGAGATGCAACACAGAGCGTCATAGGAAGTCATTCCTGCCTGTGGCCATCAAACTTTACAACTCCTTCCTTGGAGGGTCAGACACCCTGAGCCGATAGGCTGGTCCTGGACTTATTTCCAGGCATAATTTACATAATACTATTTAATTATTTATGGTGCAACTGTAACGAAAACCAATTTCCCCCGGGATCAATAAAGTATGACTATGATTATGACTAAATTTAATTAGTAGATTGGAGCTGTGGGTGGCGACACAGTCATGGGTATACAGGGAGTAAAGGAGGGGACTCAGTACACAGCCCTGGGGGGCTCCTGTATTGAGAGTCAGAGGGTTGGACTCTCAGAGGGAGCCCACTCTTACAACCTGCTGGCGATCTGACAGGAAGTCCGGGATCCAGCTGCACAAGGCCGGGTCAAGGCCGAAGTCTTTGAACTTCTTCTCGAGCCTGGATGCAACTATGGTGTTGAATGCTGAGCTGTAGTCCAAGAACAGCATTCTCACCTACGTATCCTTCTTCTCTAGATGTGTAAGGATGGTATGTATGTACATATAGAGTATGTAGAGAGTACGTGTATAAGATGATGAGAGGTATTGATCGTGTGGATAACCACAGGCTATTTCCCAGGGTTGAAATGTTGAAGACGGGAGGGCACACATTTAAGGTGCTTAGATTTAAGATGTCACATTTAAGATGTCAGGAGTCAGTTTTTCCACATAGAGAGACTGGTGAGGGCGTGGAATGGGCTGCCGGTGACGGTGGTCAAGGCGGATACGATAGGTTCTTTTAAGAGACTCTTAGATAGGTACATGCAGCTGTGTGGTAGGGAAAGTTTGGGAGGTGTTGTGGATAGTGTGGAGGGCTGTCAGGGGTTACTGCGGGACATCAACAGAATGCAGAACTGTGCTGAGAAGTGGCAGATGAAGTACAACCCAGATAAGTGCGAAGTGCCAGTAAGAGCACTTACCTCTTACTAGCTCTGCTTTCAGTTAGTCCTGATGAAGGGTCTCTGCCCGAAACGTCGACTGTACCTCTTCCTGGAGATGCTGCCTGGTCTGCTGCGTTCACCAGCAACTTTGATGTGTGTTGCTTGAATTTCCAGCATCTGCAGAATTCCTTGTGTAAGTGTGAAGTGGGTCATTTTGGTAGGTCAAATTTGATGGAGAATATAGTATGAATGGGAAGACTCTTGGCAGTGTGGAGGATCAGAGAGATCTTAGGGTCTGTATCCATAGGACACTCAATCTGCTGTGCAGGTTGACAGTGTTGCTAAGAAGGCGTACGGTGTGCTGGCATTCATCAAACATGGGATTCAGTTCAAGAGCCAAGAGGTAACGTTACAGCTAAATAAAACCTTAGTTAGTCCCCACTTGGAGTACTGTGTTCAGTTCTGGTCACCTCATTACAGGAAGGATGTGGATACTATAGAGAGCAAGCAGAGGAGCTTTACAAGGATGTTGCTTGGATTGGAGGGCGTACCTTATAAGAACAGAAGAACATAAGAAATAGGAGCAGGAGTCGGCCATCTGGCCCATCGAGCTGCCCCACCATTCAATAAGATCATGGCTGATCTGTTCGTAAACTCAGCTCCATCTATCTGCCTTTTCCCCATAACCCTTAATTCCCTTACTATGTGAAACCTATCCAACTGTATCTTAAATATATTTAGTGACGAAGCCTCAACTGCTTCCCTGAGCAAAGAATTCCACAGATTCACCACTCTCTGGGAAAAACAGTTTCCCCCCATCTCCGTCCTAAATCTTCTCCCCTGAATCTTGAGGCAATGTGAGAATAGGTTGAGTGAACTCGGCCTTCTCTCCTTGGAGCGACAGAGGATGAGAGGTGACCTGATAGGGGTGTATAAGATGATGAGGGGCATTGATTGCGTGGATAACCAGAGGCTTTTTTCCCAGGGCTGAAACGGCGAACACGGGGGGGGGGCATAGTTTTAAGGTGCTTGGATGTAGGTACAGAGGGGATGTCAAGGGTAAGTTTTTCACACAGACAGTGGTGAGTGCGTGGAATGCACTGCGGGTGACGTTGGTGGAGGTGGATACAATAGGGTCTTTTAAGAGACTCGTAGGTAGGTACATGTAACTTAGAAAAAATAGAAGGCTATGCGGTAGGATAATTCTAGGCAGTATCTAGAGTAGGTTACATGGTCAGTACAACCTTGTGGGCCGAAGGGCCTGTAATGTGCTGTAGATCCTGGTAGCAGCAGAGATACCGAGGAGAAGATTGGGAGGCAGATTTTTGAAAGGTGCAAAAATAACAGGGTTGTTATCATGGGTGACTTTAACTTCCCTAATTTTGATTGGCACCTGATTAGTTCCAATGGTTTAGACGGGGCAGAGTTTGTTAAGTGTGTCCAGGACAGATTCCTGTCACAGAACGTTGACAGGCTGACTAGGGGGAATGCCACACTGAATCTAGTATTAGGTAAAGAACCGGGTCAGGTCACAGATCTCTCAGTGGGTGAGCATCTGGGGGACAGTGGCCTTTAGCATTATCATGGAAAAGGATAGAATAAGAGAGGACAGGAAAATTTTTAATTGGGGAAGGGCAAATTATGAGGCTATAAGGCTAGAACTTGCAGGTGTGAATTGGGATGATGTTTTTGCAGGGAAATGTACTATGGACATGTGGTCGATGTTTAGTGATCTCTTGCAGGATGTTAGGGATAAATTTGTTCCGGTGAGGAAGATAAAGAATGGTAGGGTGAAGGAACCATGGGTGACAAGTGAGGTGGAAAATCTAGTCAAGTAGCATACATGAGGTTTAGGAAGCAAGGATCAGATGAGTCTATTGAGGAATATAGGGTAGCAAGAAAGCAGCTTAAGAAGGGGCTGAGGAGAGCAAGAAGGGGGCATGAGAAGGCCTTGGCGGGTAGGGTAAAGGAAAACCCCAAGGCATTCTTCAATTATGTGAAGAACAAAAGGATGACAGGAGTGGAGGTAGGACCGATTAGAGAAAAAGGTGGGAAGATGTGCCTGGAGGCTGTGAAAGTGTACGAGGTCCTCAATGAATACTTCTCTTCGGTATTCACCAATGAGAGGGAACTTGATGATGGTGAGGACAATATGAGTGAGGTTGATGTTCTGGAGCATATTGATATTAAGGGAGAGGAGGTGTTGGAGTTGTTAAAATACATTAGGATGGATAAGTCCCCGGGGCCAGACAGAATATTCCCCAGGCTGCTCCATGAGGCGAGAGAAGAAATTGCTGAGCCTCTGGCTCGGATCTTTATGTCCTCGTTGTCCACGGGAATGGTACCGGAGGATTGGAGGGAGGCGAATGTTGTCCCCTTGTTCAAAAAAGGTAGTAGGGATAGTCCGGGTAATTATGGACCAGTGGGCCTTACGTCTGTGGTGGGAAAGCTGTTGGAAAAGATTCTTAGAGATAGGATCTCTGGGCACTTAGAGAATCATGGTCTGATCAGGGACAGTCAGCATGGCTTTGTGAAGGGCAGATCGTGTCTAACAAGCCTGATAGAGTTCTTTGAGGAGGTGACCAGGCATATAGATGAGGGTAGTGCAGTGGATGTGATCTATATGGATTTTAGCAAGGCATTTGACAAGGTTCCACATGGTAGGCTTATTCAGAAAGACAGAAGGCATGGGATCCAGGGAAGTTTGGCCAGGTGGATTCAGAACTGGCTCTCCTGCAGAAGGCAGAGGGTCGTGGTGGAGGGAGTACATTCAGATTCGAGGGTTGTGACTAGTGGTGTCCCACAAGGATCTGTTCTGGGACCTCTACTTTTCGTGATTTTTATTAACGACCTGGATGTGGGGGTAGGAAGGTGGGTTGGCAAGTTTGCAGACGACACAAAGGCTGGTGGTGTTGTGGATAGTGTAGAGGATTGTCAAAGATTGCGGAGAGACATTGATAGGATGCAGAAGTGGGCTGAGAAGTGGTAGATGGAGTTCAACCCGGAGAAGTGTGAGGTGGTACACTTTGGAAGGACAAACTCCAAGGCAGAGGACAAAGTAAATGGCAGGATACTTGGTAGTGTGGAGGAGCAGAGGGATCTGGGCGTACATGTCCACAGATCTCTGAAAGTTGCCTCACAGGTAGATAGGGTAGTTAAGAAAGCCTATGGGGTGTTAGCTTTTATAAGTCAAGGGATAGAGTTTAAGAGTCGCGAGGTAATGATGCAGCTGTATAAAACTCTGGTTAGGCCACACTTGGATTACTGTGTCCAGTTCTGGTCGCCTCACTATAGGAAGGATGTGGAAGCATTGGAAAGGGTACGGAGGAGATTTACCAGGATGCTGCCTGGTTTAGAGAGTATGGATTATGATCAGAGATTAAGGGAGCTAGGGCTTTACTCTTTGGAGAGAAGGAGGATGAGAGGAGACATGATAGAGGTGTACAAGATAATAAGAGGAATAGATGGAGTAGATAGCCAGCGCCTCTTCCCCAGGGCACCACTGCTCAATACAAGAGGGCATGGTTTTAAGGTAAGGGGTGGGAAGTTCAAGGGGGATATTCGAGGAAGGTTTTTCACTCAGAGAGTGGTTGGTGCGTGGAATGCACTGCCTGAGTCAGTGATGGAGGCAGATACACTAGTGAAGTTTAAGAGACTACTAGACAGGTATATGGAGGAATTTAAGGTGGCGGGTTATATAGGAGGCAGGGTTTGAGGGTTGGCACAACATTGTGGGCCGAAGGGCCTGTACTGTTCTATGTTCCATTTCTATGGTCTATTCCTCTGTACTTCAACATTCCTGCCATTAAACTGCATGCTGTCCCTTTGCACTTGACCTCCTGAACTGCAGCGCCTCACACTTGCCCGGGTCAAACTCCGTCTGCCATTCTCTGCCCTCCTCGGCAACTGAACTGTGTCCCACTGCACTTGCCGGCGATCTCGCACACCAGCCACAGCCGTCTGCGGGCTTTCCGAACGTCTGCGCCTGCGACCCTGGCAAGTGTCACGGGCAGCTGCTGATTCCTTTTCGGCAGCCTGAAGGACACCCAGGTGCCAACTCTCCCACTGGATTTTCAGCCCCTCCGTCCGGTTGGTGCTCCC